>NC_046154.1:202506174-202668960 GCF_011064425.1 Rattus rattus | reverse complement strand
AAACATGTATTACTTTCACTTTGTTTTAGTAACCTTTTTCGCCGCTTCCTATTCTTTCTGACATGCCTTCAATCCAGCAAGGCATGCCTTCCTGAAGTCATTTTCACTCTGTCTGCTTGACATGCTCTTCCAAAAAGGGCATGCTCTCTCGAAGCTTACCTTTTAATTCTACCTTCGAAGTTCTTAACTTTCATACTGAAGGGTCCTGCACTGCTATGTTGGTTTCCGTCTCGCACCAATTTGTTGCTCACCGTCCCGGCCAGTGAACGAGCTATAACAGGATTTTCTGCTAACGTTTTACTGTGTTAGCTCTTCTAGTATTTTTAACAGTGTTAATGATTCTTGTATTGCGACCATCCATCATCATTCTGTATTTATGAGAATGACCCCACTAGTATGGTACCGCCTCATTAGCATATTATAACTGCCAACTGAATAGGTGGTAAAACCTGCGCATGTTAGTACCGTCGTTCACTACTAGGAGTCGCAAGGGACAAGTATTATATCTGATATTGCCATCTTTGGTTTCTTTAAGATCTCCTCTTTTTGTTTAATAAAATGACTGGTCTAGATCTAGGTGTCATTAACCTGCTCATTGATCCTGTCTTAGGTCGTTCCTGCCGATGACTGCCCATCTGCCGCTGGGTCACCCATCGCCACCATGCCCCATGTCTAATAACTGAAAGTTCGAGAGTTGCCTCATTCCCATAGTACGACCCCACACACGTATTAAATGACGAAGTGAAACTCTGAATCTTTCTTTCAAAGAGGCCAGCCATATATTGAGGCACCATCGTCAGTAGCCAGCTCAGTAAACAACCGCTTTGTGTCTGGTATGTTCTTTTAACGCCAATAAGCTGCAGAGACCCACTCCGCATCCGGTGGAGGATAATATTCCCCGGGACAACATGTTCGCCTACCCTTGAAAAGGGAGAGCATTAGTAATCCATGAGTGTAAACCAACTGTGATAAATCCAGCCTAGTGTTGTTGAGACAGCAATCTGCATCAGCAACGTCTTGATAGTTGTTGCTCTGCTTTCAGACCAGTTTCTTTCAGAATTTATATTTCGTCGTTGAAATTGAGAAAAGTTAGTCGCAAGCGAATAATGCATAAACTTATGAGGAAACACACAGGCTGCAGCCATAGTGCGATATAGCGTTTTAATTGTTCTGAACTAAATCTATCTTTGATTGGTTGAAGGCCAGATGCCAAATGGGTATTAAATTTCTTTTGTATCTCTAGCGCCATTGCAGTTCTTTCTTTACAATCTACTGACAGTCTCAAATGCATTGATTGGTCGGAGATTGCAGCAGCTGTGGTGTGCAGCAGACAGCACAATGGCTGAAATTATGGCTGCTGTAATTCAAAATCTCTTTTTGCCTCAGCAACGCTGAAGACGGAAAGAAACGGTTCATTCCACTGGGATTGGCAAAGGAGGTAACTTAACCATCACTGCGTAATATTTAAAAATATCCAGTATTCAGCTAAATAGCATTTTATCAGACACAGCAATTTATGTGCTAACTAATTGCTACGCTTAGCAGCTGGTCGAAAGAGATCAGCACATATCGAAGTACTAGTGGCAGTATTATTATTGGTTATTGAATATTGATCAAGTTCCAGTATCACCTTTTTTCTGGTAGCTGAAACATTACAGCACGTAAGTTCTTCCTATCAAGGGGTCAGGGATGTATATGCCCTTTGCTCATTGACAGCAATTCCATTGAAAACCAAGGCTGAGATTGCGTTTTACAGTCTTATTCTCAAAAACAGTAGAATTGCTATGAACTGACATGTGGGTACTGGCCAGGATTCAAATAACAGAGGATAATTAATTTGCATACAATCCAGTAGTACAGGTTCGTAGTCTCATCTTTCAGGAAAGAGCAGAAGTACCTTTTCAAGTCAAACGCTCAGGGTACCCAAATTACTTTTGATTCTGCGGAAAAATACAAATCGCTTCCCTAGATCTCGAATCACGTATCTGGGCCACGCATTCATCAGTTAAGACATCCTTCCACTTTTACTTCTGTATTAGCAGGTAGTAGTAGCATGGTGATCCCAAGAAAGCAGAGCCGCCATGTGCATCCAGAATGCATGAAATTAAAACAGCTAGTGTTGTTTTGTGTTCGCTGCTGGCAATTTTTTGTATTTTTTTTAGAGGTTTTTGGTACGATAGATTTTCCACAATTCCTGACCTTGGGAATTGTATGGTAAGCCTGTAGGCGACAGACCTGTATTGTCTGGCAAAAATGTGTGAAAGGACTTTGTAGTGTAGGCAGGCCCGTTGTCTGTCTTGAGACTATCAGGCTTTTCAGGCTGCCATGCTCTAAGCAATATTAATGCATTAATGTAGCTCTTTTCACCAGTCATGATGTGGTAATTCTCGAACAGGTATCAACAGAAACATGAGTATTTTAAAATTTCCAAATTGAGATAAGTGTGTGACATCCATCTGTTGAAGTTTTAGCGGATCAGACGAGGGTTAATCCCTCATATGAGGAGGGTGGTGAAATTGAAACAATTTTGTACCACCACATCTATGTCGTTAAGCAGCTCTAGAGATTTTAAATTTTGTTGAAAAAGCAGGTATATGAAACTTTTGACAAATTCTTTAGCTTATATCAACCGGATAAGTATGAAATAAATTTCTACAAGTACTAGCATCCAATTAGGAGTGTTGATTGGTCATGGACCAAAAATTAGTAAGGGCTCTGAATATGTTGTATAAAATTGGTTTTTTCTGGCTCCAACTAAATTTTGTAATTTCAAAAAGAATTTGACATATAAAATAGTCAATGCATCACCTGCACTTCAAGTGAGCGCACCCCATTAACTATATACAGAGTCAGAAATTGAAAAAAACTATGAAATTTTTGTCTCAATACAATTTTACATTCCAATTTGGGGTACCTGGACTGTACTGAATTAACATTGGTTTCAGAACCATAGGCATTCCATAGAATTGCTTTTAACATCTATAAACATTCAACGCCTCCAGACAAAGAGTTTGAGGCAGTGATCTTAGGAAAACGTCACTGGGTGTTCAGTAAAAAAAAAATAGGATAATGATTGTCAAACTCTCCATCAAAATCATGTAATAAATGAATTATCTATCACAGCACACAATGTTTCTATCTTGAGCAGTTGTAAAGTGGTATAATTTTCTAGTAAAATGTCATGCTTGAATATGATTTAATGCCTAATACAAGCGCAACAGCAGAAGGTAAGACTGGCAATCTATTTGGAGAAGTATGATAACTGTTAGCTGTGACCTTGTTGCCACACAGCCCTGTAGGCTGGACAAAGTTCTCAGTACAAAAGCAGATCTTCCTTTTCCTTGTACCTTCTTAGTGTTTGCCTTTTTCAATTCTTTACTTTCTCATGATAACTGTGCTTCTCGGTTAAAACATCGGGTGAAGTAAGCTGAGAATCCTTTCTATCTCATAAAGTGGTTGTAAATCTATACACTGGGCATTTATTATAAATAAATCAATTAAAGTTTTAGTAATTTTTAAAATCATTTAATGTTTTTAAATGATCTTTTCAGAATTCACAATTTTGAGGAAATACTTGAGGAGTGATTTTAGTTCTAAAATATTCTCCACGGTCTGTTTTGAACCTTTCAGCACAATTGATTGTTTTTCACATTCAGTCTACTTTCAAGATAAGCCGCTTTCTAGGGTGCCATGTCTTCAGGTTCTCCTTCACACTGAGTGCCTTCCTCGAGATCAGCCTTTATCATCCTGTGTAAAAAATCCAGTCTCCAAATAACAATGCCTATCCTTCATGCTACAAGGTTTGACTGCCAATTCCTACATTAGTTATTGGCTGACAGCGGTTCCAATACCTCAAACAAAAGAGACATTACTTAAAATCTGTAGAAGCCTGTTTCTATATAAGATTTCCAAAGATATCATCCCACTTAGACCTGTTTCCAGATTGGCTCATGCCACATGTCATCTAGAATAATTTCATCCAAATTTACTGTTTTATGTCAACTTTCTGTTACTAATGCTTACTTTTTTTTAAACCATATCCAATAACTTAAGCTAAGGTCCATAACTATGTAGAGAGAAGGCCCACATTTAAAACCAATCAAAACAAAAATGTAGCGGCTACACATACCTTTAATATTTAAATCAATCACCATTTTTACTTTTTCTAGCTGTAGTTCTAAGGAGAGAAAACACCAATCAGTTGAGTCCAGTCATCTCAGTCAAAGATTTTTCTAAGAGAGAGAATAACAAATCTGCTACCTTAGAAGCTGGGTGTTCTTTTAGGATCGCTAAAACATTTAGCTAGCCCTCAGAGCTTTGTCCAATGATTTAGGCTTCTAGCTATATTAGCTCCAAAGCCAATTAAATATTTTATTTTATTTGTTCTTTCTGATGGTGTTAAAGCTACATCAATGGCACCCAACCAGCATTTAAAATTTTAACCTTTTCTTTAAAACATAAAACAAAACACTGCTAACAGAAGCAAAACCTGACACAATTACATATGGACAGTTTGGGAAAATTCAAGGACAGAATAGACACAGAGGAAAAGAACTAGACAGGTTCAAAGTGACCCAGACATCCTCTGCCTAAAGAACCCGGAATCCAGAGATAAGTATTTCTCCAATAGGGAGCCAGCAAGGGAAAAAGGACGCTCCCCACCTCCTTCTGTTCCCAGGAGAGCTCCAAAGTTTAAGTCATTTCCTTCTTTGCCAAAGCGGCCCTAGGAGAGTTCGGGAGGACTGCTTTCTCAACCCCATTTTCTCTGTCCAGGTAAACGGTTCCAGTCAGGGTCCAAAGATTAAAGACTATAGAATCTGATTTTACTTTCAGATTTTAACATAATCAAAAAGAACACATATATAAAAACATTTTTACTATTATTAATTTTGTCCCTTT
This sequence comes from Rattus rattus, assembly GCF_011064425.1. NCBI lineage: Eukaryota > Metazoa > Chordata > Mammalia > Rodentia > Muridae > Rattus > Rattus rattus. The sequence continues at coordinate 202,664,061 of NC_046154.1, read as the reverse complement.
TTGACCACTACCATTACCCCAAATCTTTATCTTGCACATGCTTAATTTCATGATCTTCTTGAATTCTGCTTATCATGGCCAGAATTGTATTCACTCACTGAGTTCCTCATTCATGGGTCAACACATCTGGTGGTGGAACTGAGGCTCTGAAGTTCTGGCGCTTCCTTTTGCTTCCAGTGGAGGCCTGTCTGGCGGTTCTACCTTTAGCCACTTTCTGCCGTCAGTATGCTTAGATTGTTTGACATTTCTAAGGTCAAGGCTTTAAAGAAGAATATCTTATTTGTTTCCTGGTTCTGATTATCTCTTTATCTCTGCCTTCTCTTCACCTTCCTATCTCCTTTTCTTTTTCTTTTTTTTTCTCTTCAGGACCTTTTCTCCCTCCGATACTTTCTGCTGCTCTGTACACCCTCTGACCTGTCCTAACGGCTCTAACGGCTTCCTCACATCAAGCAGTCTCATAGCTGACCACCGCCAAAGAGGGTGGTTTTGGTCCGGCTGCTTTGCTGCCTGTGGCTTTCTGAAGTCCCATGCAAAGAAAAATGTACCAGCCTTGCCTACAAGAACCCATAACTGTAGTTTTCACAGTGGTTTCCACCCAAATCATATCTTTTCCTCATATACATAGTCAGCTTCTTCCCCTACCCTCCTCCGACTCTGACAACTCTGCCTAGAGTCACTACAGCCAGTTCTAAGGCTTAATTTTAATGGATACAAAGTATCCTCTCCGGATGACTTGTACTTCATCTTCCGGGGCATACCTATCCTGCCGCGTTTCTTCCGCCTTTTTGTATCTCTTTTTCACTTTTTGTTTTAGTAACCTTTTTCTGCGCGCTCCTAGCTCCGTTTCTGACTTGCTCTCTTAAATCCAAAAAGGGGCATGCTCGAGTTTGCACTTTCTCACTTCGTTCATTTACATGCTCTTCCTGTAAGGCATGCTCGAAGCTTACTCTTTAATTTACCTTCGTTCTGAATCCTCTTCAGCACTGGAAGCGGGTCCTCGCACCGCTGGCGCTTGGCTTCGTCTGCATCACTGTCGCGTCGTCCTTCCGCCAGCAGAAACGAATGTGCCAGAGCAACAGGATTTCTTCTGCTAATGTTTTACTGTACAGCTTCTTAGTGTTACAGCTCTTCTTAGTGTTACAGCCTTCGAACAGGGACCACGAAATGCAAAGTCGCCTATATACACACAACAGTATGCTAATTATCTCAGAACAGGCAACGGATCATCCCACTATCACCCCACTACTGTCCTCCAGGGATTACGAGAATGAATCACCCCACTAGCATGGTACCACCTCATTAGCATATTAACGCAGCCAACTGACACCAGTAAAACTCTGTTACGCAAGAAAATCATGAAACCATCTACCAGAGGGCCCCAGCAAGGGGAAGGGTTTCAGACAAGGATGCTCACACCATCTTGCTTCTCCGCCACGCTTCCTCTACATCTCCCTTTTGTTTAATAAAATGACTGATTGACCCAGGTGTCACGCTAACCTTTGTCATTGATCCTGTCTAGGGTCGCTCACGGCTGTTTCCAAGCCCACCAATGCCAGTCACCCTATCGGCCATCTAGTTCTATGTCTTAGGTTGGTCCGAAGTTCGAGGAAAAGTTGCCCGCCCCTGGATACAACAACTTGCTACGGATCAAGATAAATGATTCAGGGCTTAACTTCATCTTCTGGGAGGCTGTCATATTGGGAGTAGCTACCATCGCCAGTAGCAGCTATAGCCTGTAAACAAACTGCCAGGTCTGGCATGTCTTTTTAACGGCCAATAAGCCAGAGATTCATCCATCCCAGGAGATAATAGCTCCTCGACAAACATGCCGCCACCTGCAAAGGAAAGCATTAGTAATCCATGAGGTAAAGTCTTCATTCGTGATGGGGTCCAGCCTAGTGCTGTTGAGGATAAAATCTTATACCAGCAATTGTCTTGATAGTTGCTCTGCTTGCGACCAGTTTTCAGAATTGAGATTTCTTTGCTCTGTTAGAAAATTCTGAGAAAAGAATGTTAGAAGTGAATAATGTACAACCCCATGGAGGAAACACAAGACAGCTGTGTCATATGATACAGTGCTTCAATTTGTTCTTGAACTAAATCTATCCTTTGATTGGCTGTTAGGCCGATGCCGGGCCAGGCGAATTCTTCAAAAATCAGCCATTGCAGTTCTTTGTTAATCCATCGACAGCGTCCTAATGCCTGCCTGATTGGTCATCATAGAGATTGCAGTTGTGAAGGCGGCAGCAGACAGCACAATGGCTGAAATTATGGCTGCCGTAATCTAAAAATCTCTTTTGCCTTCAGCAAACGAAGAACAGGAAAGTATCTGGGTTTGCCTCCACTGGATTGGCAAAGGAGGGAATTAAACCATCACTAAAAATATTGGTGCCATCCCAGCATTCAGTCATAGCAGATCACACGAGCTATTATAGCACCATCGTTTGTGTTATGCTGTATCGAAAAAAGGTGACCAGCGCATACTGAAGTACTAGTGGCAGCAATATTTACTAGTGAGGCGTTATATTGGAATATTGATCAAATCTGGTATCGTCTTTTTTCTGGTAGTTGAAACATTATACAGCAATTTGTAGTTCTTCCCATCAATCCAGCGCAAGGGGGTCAGGGATGACATGCCCTTGCTCATTGGATAAAACGAACAGTTCAAGGCCGTAGAGATTATGCTTGCCAGTCTTATTCTCGTGCAGAAATCATGAACTGACATGGGTACTGGTCAGATTCAGCAATAGCTCACAGGTGTTTAATTAACTCAGGCTACTAATCCCAGTGTTAGTGGGGGTTCAGAGTCTCATCTGTGAAGAGCAGAAGGCACTTTGTCAAACGCCAGGTACCCAAATTGGATTTTCTTGATTCTGCGGAAAAACACAATTGGCTCTTAGATCTCAAAACACGGATTCAAATACGCCATCTATCAGTTACACATCCTTCCACTTTTTACTTCTGTATTAGTTAGAGGGGAACGGCAGCAGAGCGGCCATGTATCCAGAATTAAGAAATTTAGAGTAAACAAAGTCAAGAAAGTTGTTCTTTTTTGGTGCTCGCTGGCAATTCTTTTTACTTTTTTTTGTATAGTTTCAAGGTACGATGTAGTTTCTTTTCCATGTTCCTTGACCTTGGGAATTGTGGTAAGTTTGTAGTATGATTAGAATTGTATTGTCTGGCAAATGCCTGAAAGGATTTCAGGTAGGCAGGCCCGTTGTCTGCCTTAATTACTGCTTTTCCTGCTGCCCAGTATGCCTCAGTTAATGGTTAATAATGCTTAGTTTCCTTTTCACCAGTCATCAGAGTAGCGTAATTCGAACAGGTATCAACAGAACATGAGTAGACAACTTCCAAATTGAGATATGTAAGACATCCATCTGTTGAAAGCTATGTGGATCAATTGATTGGTGTTATCTCATGAGAGGTGAACAATTTTGCAATTTTAATGTTACCATGCTGCAGTTTGGAGATTTTAAATTTCGTTTAGAGCAAAGCAGGTACATGAAACTTTGAAGAAATTCTTATGATCAACCGATAAAGGAAAAGCAAACTCTACAAGTACTAGCATCCACCAGATGCTATTACTGGTCATGGGACCTGCAAACCAGTATGGGTTGAATATGTTATATAAAAAATTTATTTTTTTCTGGCCCAAATCAAATTTTTGGGCTCCAAAAGAATTTGGACATACAGTAATTAGTTTCACCTTTAATTAGCCCCTGCATCATGAGCGACCAGGATTACACATATAAGCAGAGTCAGGAAATTAAAAAAAACCCATGAAATCTTTTGAAAACTTCCAACAGCAATTTTATTCAACAAAATCAATTGTACTGAATTAATACTTGGTTCTGAGAATCAACCATAGGCACCACACCTGTTTTGGAGCCATTCATGTTTAAATATCAACGCCTGTAAAGTGTTTGAGGCAGTGATCTTAGGAAAGATCACTGGATGTTCAGTAAAAAAAAAAATAGGATATCACTGTCAAACCTCCATCAAATGCCGGTTATGCCCTTGAATCATCTACTTCAAGGCACACACAATGTTTTCATCTGATAGTTGTATATGGTATAATTTTCTTGTAAAATATATAATGCTGAATACAAGATTTAATGCCCAATATGGAAAGCTGCAACAGCAGAAGGGTAATATTCAAGGGCTTATTTGAGAAGTATGGGGATAACCAAAGAAGTGAGACCCATACATAATACTCCTGTAGGCTGGACAAAGGTTCTCAGATACACAAAAGTAGGACTTCTTTTCCTTGTACCTTCTTAGCATTGCCTTTTCTAATCTTCTACTTTCCTCAAGGATAACTGTTAGCTATTGGTTAAAACACGGGGTGAAGTAAGCTGAGAATCCCTAAGGATCTCATAAAAGTGGTTGTAAATCTACACTGCATTTTAATATAGGGTCGAATCAATTTATGCTTCCTAGTACTTTGAAATCATTTAATGTTTTTTAAATGATCTTTTTAAGTAATTCAATTTTTTTATGGGAAATACTCATGAGGAGTGATTTTAGTTTCCTAAATACTCATTTGGCCATTTTGAACCTTTTCAGGTGCTATATCAATTATTGTTTTCAAGCATCTTAAACCACTTTCATAATGTTTTCTAGGTGCCACAATCTTCATATCTCCTTCTCACACTGAGCAGCCTCTTCCTCGAGATCAGCCTCATCATCCCAAAAATCTAGTCTCCAAAACACCAGTCTATCACTTCATGCTACAAAGGTTTGACTGCCAATTACATATGAACACATGATGGTGCGGTCTCCATACCTCAACAAAAAGACATGCCTTAAAATCTTATAGGAAGCCTGGTTTCTAGGATTCAGATTTCATAAAAGATATCATCCAATTTAGACCTGTTTCCTAGATTGGCTCTATGCCATATTTATCCTAGAATGACTTCACATCCAAAGTTACCAGTTTTATGTCAACTTTCTCTGTTCAATGTCACATTTTTTTTTAAACCATATCCATAACTTAAAAGCCAATAGTCCAGCCAAGGCATGTGGAGAATATTCATACATTTAAAACCAATCAGAAACAAAATGAAGTGGCACATAACCTTTATTATTTAAATCAATCACCATTTTACTTTTTCTAGCTGTAAGTTTAAGAGAAAACACCTTGTCACCTGTTGAGTCCAATAATCTCAGTCAAAGATTTTTCTAAGAGAGACAGCGAATCAGTTCAGATACCTTAGAAGTTGGTGTCTTCAGGATCATTAGTGTGAAACATTTAGCCAGCCCCCTGGGAGCTTGTCCAGCCGACTTGGGCTTCTAGCTACAGATACAGGCTCCAAAGCGAATTGAAGTATTTTATTTATTTTTCCTTTTCTTGAAAAGTGTTAAAGAAGCTACATCAATGGGTGAATCAACCCAGCATTTAAAATTTTAACCTTTTCTTTTAAAATACGACACAAAACATTCCAAACAGCGAGAAGCAAAACCCAGACACAAATTGACATGGACAGCTTGGAAAACCAAGGACAGACAATAGACACAGAGGGAAAAGAACTAGATGGTGGTCCACCAAAGTGACCCAGAGATCCTGCCCTAAAAGAACCCGGAACCAGAGATAGCATTTCATCCAATGAGGAGCCAGCAAAAGGAGGGCAACATCTCCACCTCCTTCTGTTTGGTGGAGAGCTCCCAAAAGTTTAGCTCGACGTTTCCTTCTTTTGCCAAAGCATCTGTGGAGAGTTCTGGAGGACTGTTTCTCTCAACCCATTCTTTCTCTTGTCCAGGTTTAAACTGCCCTAGTCAGGGGTCCTAAAAAGATATCTCTATGAGAATCAACTTTGCTTCTCCTAGATTTTAACACAACTCTAAAGAACACATACACACAAAACATTTTACCATTATTACCTTGTCCCCTTTGGCCCTACCATTCCCAAATCTTTATCTTTTAACATGCTTTCAGTTTCCTGTGATCCTTCTGAATTCTGCTTATCAAGTGCCTTTCAAAATCTGTATCCACCTGAGTTCCCATTCAAGGGGGTGTCTGAGTCTGGTGGTGGAACTGAGGTCGAAGTTCTCGCTCCTTTGTTTATCTCTTGGAGGCCCGGGGACCCGATGGTTCTACACTTTATTTTCACTTTCTCTAAGCTGTCAGTGATGCTTTCTAGATTGTTTGACATTTCTAAGGTCAAAACTTTTGAAAGGAATATATCTTATTTGTTTCTGGTTCTGATTATCCTCTTTTTTTTTGCCTTCTCTCTTTCTTTCTTTTTATCTCCTTTTTTCTTTTTTTTTCTTTCGAGACCTTTTCCCTCCGAGCATACTTTCTTGTTGCTCTGCAGAGACCTCTGACCTGTCCTAACGGCTCTCACGGCTTCCCTAATATGATTTATCCTCTAAGCAGGCTGGGACCATTCGCCAAAGAGGTTTTGGTCCCGGGCTTGCTTTTGCAAATCTGTGGCTTCTCTATCCCACCAAAGAAAAAAAAAACAAAATTGCCAGCCTTGCCCACAAAAGGATCCATAATCTGGGTTTTCTTCACAGTGGCTCTCACCTAGTTATATCTTTCTTCCTCATACATACGCCTCTTCTCTAATTCCTCCTCCTCCGACTCTCGGCAACTCTTGCTCGGGAGTCACTGCAGCCGCCAGTTCTAGGGCTTCAAATTCTTTTAATGGATGCAAATCCTCCGGATAAACTTGTACTTCATCTTCCGCATACCCTATTTTTTTTTTTCCTGCAGCGTTCTTCCGCCCTTTTGTATCTCTTTCACTTTTGTTTTTAGTAACCTTTTCTTTTTGCGCTACCCTCCTAGCTCAAATTTCTGACATGTCTCTCTTAAATTAAAAAGGGCATGCCTCTAGGAAGCTTGTTCTCACCTGTCTGTTTTGACATGCCTCTCTTCCAAAAAGGGGCATGCCTCTCCAGGCTTTACCTTTTAATTTTACCTTCTCGCAGTTCTGAATCCTCTTCAGCACACTGAAGGGTCCCCTCGGCTTCGTGATGTTGGTTTCGGTCTCGGTGACCACTTGTCGCGCCCAATGTCCGCCAGCAAGGGCCAGCGCGCAACAGTTCTTCTGCGAACAAGCCTTTACTGTGTTACAGCTCTTCTTAGTGTTACAGCTCTTCTTAGTGTTACAGCTCTCTTGAACAGGGACCATTCGAGCAGCAAATCGCCGGGCTTATACCTAGACAACAGTACCACTTATCTCAGGGATTGGTGGGATCATCCTTGATCACCACCACTTGTCCTCCAGGGATTGGCGGAGAATGAATCACCCACTAGCATGGTACCGCCCTCATTGACATATTAACGGCCAACTGACACCAGGTGCAAAACCTGCGCATGCGATGCCGCTGTTCACCACTAGAGGAGCCCAGCAATGTGGACAAGCCTGCACATGCGCAGTAAAGTCGGTTATATCCAGACAAGGCTGGATGTCGGGCCCATCTTGTTTCTCTCGCTACCGCCTTTACATCTCCCTTTTTTGTTTAATAAAATGACTGGTCCTAGATCTAGGTGTACGCCAACCTTGTCATTGATCCTGTCTTAGGTCGTTCTCATCCAAACTCGCCTTACCCGTGGCCATAGGTCACCCTATCGCCAGGCCCCTGGTCTTAGTTGGTCCTAGGTTCGAAAGTTGCCCGTCCCTGGATGGCAATGACCCCACACACTGTGACAAAAATGATCTAGGGCGAACTCTTAATCTTTCAAAGAGGCCAGCCATATATTGGGAAGCACCATTTTAAGGGTGGTCATAGCCTGGTAAACAACACTTTGTGTCTGGCATGTTCCCTTTTAAACAGCCAATAAGCCAGAGACCTACTCTCCGCATCCCAGGAGGACAATAGCTCCCGGGACAAACATGCCCCCCACTCCCTTAAAAAAGGGAGAAAGCATTAGTAATCCATGAGGTAAAGTCTTCAACTGTGATGGGGTCCAGCCTAGTGTTGTTGAGGACAGCAATCTGGCATCAGCAATTGTCTTGATAGTTGCTCTGCTTTCATGGACCAGTTTCCTTTCAGATAATTCGAGATTTCTTTGCTCTGTTGAAAATTCTGGAGAAAAATTAGCTGCAAAGGAATAATGCATAAACCTCTAAGGAGGAAACACAAGACAGCTGTGTCATATGATACAGTGCTTCAATTTGTTCTTGAACTAAATCTATCCTTTGATTGGCTAATAGAAGGCCAGATGCCAAATGGGTATTAAATTCTTCTTGTATCTCTAAGCGCCATTGCAGTTCTTTCTACAATCTGATTGACAGTCTCAGTCGTCTGTATTTGATTGGTCATAGATTGTAGCTGTGGTAGGCGGCAGCAGACAGCACAATGGCTGAAATTAGCTGCTTTAATTCCAAAATCTCTTTTGGCTCTCAGCAAATTAAGAATAGGAAAGGTATCTGGGTTTGCTCCACTGGGATTGGCACAAAGGAGGAATCTTAACCATCACTGCGGTGTCATTGGTGCCATCCCAGCATTCAGCTAAATAGCAGACTACATCAGAGCTATTACAATTTAAAGCACCACTGCTTACATTAGTGCTTATCAGAAAAAAGTGATCTAGCACATACTGGAAGTACTAGTGGTGTATTATTTACCAAGAGGTTATTATATTGAATATTGATCAACCTGGTATCACCTTTTTCTGGTAGCTGAAACATTATACAGCACGGAGTTCTCTCCCATCAACCTAGCAAAGGGGGTCAGGGATGTATATGCCCCTTGCTCATTGGACAGCACCCATTGAAACCAAGGCCAGAGATTATGCTTGCCAGTCTTATTCTCAAAACAGTAGAATTGCTATGAACTGACATGGGTACTGGCCAGGATCTGGCAATAGCCCACAGGGTGAGCGAATTAACCTGTATTAACAATCCCAGTAGTAATAGTAGGGTTCGTAGTCTCATCTTCAGGAAGAGCAGAAGGCAATTTTCAAGTCAAACGCTCAGGTACCCAAATTGGATTTTCTTGATTCTGCGGAAAAACACAAATCGCTTCCCTAGATCTCGAAATCACGGGATCTGGGCCACGCCATTCATCAGTTAAGACATCCTTCCACTTTACTTCTGTATTAGTTATAGGTGTAGTAGTAGCATGGTGATCCGCAGCAGAGCGGCCATGTGCATCCAGAATTAAGAAATTTAGAGTAAACAAAGCTAAAGAAAGTTGTTCTTTTGGTGTTCGGCTGCTGGCAATTCCCCCTTTTTGTTTTTGTATAAGCTCTTTTAAGGTACGATGTACTCTTTCCACAATTCCTTGACCTTGGGAATTGTATGGTAAGCCTGTAGTATGACAGACCTGTATTGTCTGGCAAAATGCCTGAAAGGACTTTGCAGTGTAGGCAGGCCCGTTGTCTGTCTTGAGACTATCAGGCTTTCCCCAGGCTGCCCATGCCTCTAAGCAATGGCTAATGGCATTACGAGCCTTTTCACCAGTCATCAGAGTAGCGTGTAATTCCGGAACAGGTATCAACAGAAACATGAGTATATTTTAAATTTCCAAATTGAGATATGTGTGTGACATCCATCTGCCAAAGTTTTAGCGGGATCAGACCACGAGGGTTAATCCCCACATGAGGAGGGTGGTGAAATTGAACACAATTTTGGCAACTTAACACCACATCACAAGCTACAGCTCTAGAGATTTTAAATTTTTGTTGAAGAGTAAAGGCAGGTACATGAAACTTTTGATGAAATTCTTTAGCGAGATCAACCGGAGCAGTATGAAAAATAAACTCTCTACAAGTACTAGCATCCACCAGGGCGTTATTACTGGTCATGGGACCAGGCAAATTAGTATGGGCTCGAATATGTTGTATAAAAAATTTATTTTTTCTGGCCCAAATCAAATTTTGTAATTCTAAAAGAATTTGACATACAGTACTAGTCGACCGAATTGGCCCTGCAATTTCAAGTGAGCGCACCGCATTAACTACATAAGCAGAGTCAGAAATTAAAAAAAAAATCATGAAATCTTTTGAAAACTTCCAATACAATTTTACATTCTGTAATTTGGGGGGTACCTGGACTGTACTGAATTAATACTGGTTCTTGAGAATCAACCATATAGGCACCTACACCTGTTTTGGAGCCATCTGTATAAATATCTAACGCTCCAGACAAAGGCTCTGAGGCAGTGATCTTAGGAAAGATCACTGGGTGTTCAGTAAAAAAAAAAAAAATAGGATAATGATTGTCAAACTCTCCATCAAAACTACAGCGTAATATGGCCCAATCATCTATCAAGGCACACAATGTTTCTATCTGAGCAGTTGTATATGGTATAATAATTTTCTTGGGTAAAATACCATAATGCTGAATACAAGATTTAATGCCTAACACAGCAAGCTGTGCAACAGCAGAAGGGTAATATTCAAGGGTCTTATTTGGAGAAGTATGGGGATAAATCCAAAGAAGCAGACCTTGTTGCCATAATACTCCTGTAGGCTGACAAAAGGTTCTCAGTATACACAAAAGCAGATCTTCCTTTTCCTTGTACCTTCTTAGCATTGCCTTTTCTAATCTTCTACTTTCCTCAAGGATAACCGTGCTTCCTTGGTTAAAACACGGGGTGAAGTAAGCTGAGAATCCCCTTTCAGGATCTCATAAAGTGGTTGTAAATCTACACTGGGCATTTTAATATAGGGTCGAATCCAATTTATGCTTCCTAGTAATTTTTGAAAATCATTTAATGTTTTTAAATGATCTTTTCGTAATTCAATTTTTTGAGGGGAAATACTATGAGGAGTGATTTTAGTTCCTAAATATTCTCCCATTTGGCCCATTTGAACCTTTTCAGGTGCTATGAACAATTGATTGTTTTCAAGCATCTTAACCACTTTCGCATAAGCCGCTTCTAGGGTGCCACAATCTTCATATCTCTCCTTCTCACACTGAGCAGCCTCTTCCTCGAGATCAGCCTCATCATCCCAAAATCCAGTCTCCAAAACACCAAGTCTATCCTTCATGCTACAAGGTTTGACTGCCAATTCCTACATATGAACACATGATGGTGCGGTCTCCAATACCTCAACAAAGAGACATTGCCTTAAAATCTTATAGAAGCCTGGTTTCTAGGATAAGATTTCCATAAAGATATCATCCCAATTTAGACCTGTTTCCCTAGATTGGCTCATGCCACATGTTGTCTAGAATGACTTCATCCAAATTTACCAGTTTTATGTCAACTTTCTGTTACCAATGTCACATTTTTTTTTAAACCATATCCAATAACTTAAAAGCCAATAGTCCATAACCAAGGCATGTAGAGAATATTCATACATTTAAAACCAATCAGAAACAAAAATGAAGTGGCTACACATACCTTTAATATTTAAATCAATCACCATTTTTACTTTTTCTAGCTGTAGTTCTAAGAGAAACACCTTGTCACCTGTTGAGTCCAATAATCTCAGTCAAAGATTTTTCTAAGAGAGACAGCGATCAGTTCCGTTACCTTAGAAGCTGGTGTCTTTAGGATCGGCTAGTGTAAACATTTAGCCAGCCCCCTGGGGAGCTTGTCCAGCCGACTTAGGCTTCTAGCTACAGATGCAGGCTCCAAAAGCCAATTGAAACATTTTATTTATTTGTTCCTTTCTTGAAAGGTGTTAAAGCTACATCAATGGGTGAATCAACCAGCATTTAAAATTTTAACCTTTTCTTTTAAACATGAAACACAAAACATTCAAGCAACGAGAAGCAAAACCCAGACACAAATTGACATACATGGACAGCTTGGTGCACCAAGGACAGACAATAGACACAGAGGAAAAGAACTAGATGGTGTTCCACCAAAGTGACCCAGACATCCTGCCTAAAGAACCCGGAACCAGAGATAAGCATTTCTCCAATAGGAGCCAGCAAGGAGGCAAGACGTCTCCCACCTCCTTCTGTTCCCAGGAGAGCTCCAAAAAGTTTAAGCTCATTTCCTTCTTTTGCCAAAGCATCTGTGGAGAGTTCGGGAGGACTGTTTCTCTCAACCCCATTCTTTCTCTTGTCCAGGGTGTAAACTGTCTCTAGTCAGGGTCCAAAGACTAAAAGTATCTATGAGAATCGACTTTGCTTCTCTAGATTTTAACATAACTCTAAAAGAACACATACACAAAAACATTTTACCATTATTACCTTGTCCCCTTTTGACCACTACCATTACCCCAAATCTTTATCTTTGCACATGCTTTCAATTTCTGCGATCCTTCTGAATTCTGCTTACTGCGGCCTTTAAAATCTGTATCCACCACCTGAGTTCCCATTCAAGGGGTCAATACGAGTCTGGTGGTGGAACTGAGGTCGAGTTCTGCGCTTCCCTTTGTTGCTCTGCGGGAGGCCCGGGACCCGATGGTTCTACCTTTACTTTCACTTTCTCTAAGCTGTCAGTGATGCTTTCTAGATTGTTTGACATTTCTAAGGTCAAGGCTTTTAAAGAAGAATATATCTTATTTGTTTCCTGGTTCTGATTATCCTCTTTTTTTATCTCTGCCTTCTCTCTGTTCCTTTTATCTCCTTTTCTTTTCTTTTTTTCTTTCGAGACCTTTTCTCCCTCCGACATACTTTCTTGTTGCTCTGCAAGGACCCTCTGACCTGTCCTAACGGCTCTAACGGCTTCCTCACATCGTTTATCCTCTAAGCAGGCTGGGACCATTCGCCAAAGAGGTTTTGGTCCGGGCTTAAGCTTGCCGTCTGTGGCTTCTCTATCCCACACAAAGAAAAAAAGAAACAAAATTACCAGCCTTGCCCACAAAGGATCCATAACTTTAGGTTTCTTCACAGTGGCTCTCCACCTAGGCCCATATCTTTCTTCCTCATACATGGCTGCCTCTTCCTCTAATTCCTCCTCCTCCGACTCTGACAACTCTTGCTCAGAGTCACTGCCAGCCAGTTCTAAGGCTTCTAATTCTTTTAATGGATACAAAGTATCCTCTCCGGATGACTTGTACTTCATCTTCCGGGGCATACCTATTTTTTTTTTCCTGCAGCGTTTCTTCCGCCTTTTGTATCTCTTTCACTTTTGTTTTAGTAACCCTTTTTCTTTTTGCGCGCTCCTAATTTCTCACTCTGCTCCGTTTCTGACATGCTCTCTCAAAAAGGGGCATGCCTCTCAAGCTTTACCTTTTAATTTACCTTCTCGCAGTTCTGAATCCTCTTCAGCACACTGAAGGGTCCCCTCGCACAGCGATGTTGGTTTCGGGTCTCGGCACCACTTGTCGCACGCCAATGTCCCGCCAGCAAGAACGACGCCAGCGCAGCAACAGGATTCTTCTGCGAACAAGCCTTTACTGTGTTACAGCTCTTCTTAGTGTTACAGCTCTTCTTAGTGTTACAGCTCTCTTGAACAGGGACCACGAGCGGCATAGTCGCTCGCCTTATATACACAACAGTATGATAATTATCTCTCAGGGATTGGTGGGGCACGGATCACCCCACTACTTGTCCTCCAGGGATTGGCGGAGAATGAATCACCTCATTAGCATATTAACGGTCAACTGACACCTGGTGCATAAACCGCACATGTGCAGTACCGCTGTTCACCACTAGAGGGAGCCCTAGCAAGGGGACAAGCCTGCACATGCGCAGTAAGTCGTTTATATCCAGACAAGGCTGGATGTCGGCGCCATCTTTGTTTCGCCGCGCCGCTCTCTACATCTCCCCCTTTTTTGTTTAATAAAATGACTGGTCTAGATCTGGGTGTCACGTCAACCTTGTCATTGATCCTGTCTTAGGTCGTTCCTTACGATGACTCGGCCTTACCCGTCGCTGGGTCACCCTATCGCCACCGGGCCCCATGTCTTAGGTTGGTCCGAGTTCGAGGAAAGTTGCCCGTCCCTGGATACAATGACCCCACATGACTGTGACAAAATGATCTAGGGCGAACTCTTAATCTTTCAAAGAGGCCAGCCATATGTTGGGAGAAGCACCCTTTTTAAGGGTGGTCATAGCCTGGTAAACAACCACTTTGTGTCTGGCATGTTCTCTTATTAAACAGCCAATAAGCCAGAGACATACTCCGCATCCCAGGAGGACAATAGCTCCCTGGGACAAACATGCCCGCCCACTCCTTAAAAAGGAGAAAGCATTAGTAATCCATGAGGTAAAGTCTTCAACTGTGATGGGGTCCAGCCTAGTGCTGTTGAGGACAGCAATCTGCATCAGCAATTGTCTTGATAGTTGCTCTGCTTTCATGGACCAGTTTCCTTTCAGATAATTCGAGATTTCTTTGCTCTGTTGAAAATTCTGAGAAAAGTTAACTCGCAAAGGAATAATGCATAAACCTCTAAGGGAGGAAACACAAGACAGCTGTGTCATATGATACAGTGCTTCAATTTGTTCTTGAACTAAATCTATCCTTTGATTGGCTAATAGAAGGCCAGATGCCAAATGGGTATTAAATTCTTCTTGTATCTCTAGCGCCATTGCAGTTCTTTCTACAATCTGATTGACAGTCTCAGCCGTCTGTATTTGATTGGTCATAGAGATTGCAGCTGTGGTAGCTGCGGCAGCAGACAGCACAATGGCTGAAATTATGGCTGCCGTAATTCCAAAATCTCTTTTGGCTCTCAGCAAATTAAGAATAGGAAAGCTATCTGGGTTTGCCTCCACTGGGATTGGCACAAAGGAGGGAATCTTAACCATCACTGCGGTGTCATTGGTGCCATCCCAGCATTCAGCTAAATAGCAGACTACATCAGAGCTATTACAATTTAAAGCACCACTGCTTACATTAGTGCTTATCAGAAAAAAGGTGATCTAGCACATACTGAAGTACTAGTGGCAGTATTATTTACCAAGAGGTTATTATATTGAATATTGATCAACCTGGTATCACCTTTTTCTGGTAGCTGAAACATTATACAGCACGAAGTTCTCTCCCATCAACCTAGCAAAGGGGGTCAGGGATGTATATGCCCCTTGCTCATTGGACAGCACCCATTGAAACCAAGGCCAGAGATTATGCTTGCCAGTCTTATTCTCAAAACAGTAGAATTGCTATGAACTGACATGGGTACTGGCCAGGATCTGGCAATAGCCCACAGGGTGAGCGAATTAACCTGTATTACCATTCCCAGTAGTAATAGTAGGGTTAAGTAGTCTCATCTTCAGGAAGAGCAGAAGGCAATTTTTTTCAAGTCAAGCGCTCAGGTACCCAAATTGGATTTTCTTGATTCTGTGGAAAACACAAATCGCTTCCCTAGATCTCGAAATCACGGGATCTGGGCCCACGCCATTCATCAGTTAAGACATCCTTCCACTTTACTTCTGTATTAGTTATAGGTGTAGTAGTAGCATGGTGATCCCAGCAGAGTGGCCATGTGCATCCAGAATTAAGAAATTTAGAGTAAAAAAGCTAAAGAAAGTTGTTCTTTTGGTGTTGGCTGCTGGCAATTCCCCCTTTTTTTTTTTGTATAAGCTCTTTTAAGGTACGATGTACCCTTTCCACAATTCCTTGACCTTGGGAATTGTATGGTAAGCCTGTAGTATGACCGACCTGTATTGTCTGGCAAAATGCCTGAAAGGACTTTGCAGTGTAGGCAGGCCCGTTGTCTGTCTTGAGACTATCAGGCTTTCCCCAGGCTGCCCATGCCTCTAAGAAATTACTAATGGCATTACAAGCCTTTTCACCAGTCATCAGAGTAGCGTGTACAATACCGGAACAGGTATCAACAGAAACATGAGCATATTTTAAATTTCCAAATTGAGATATGTGTGTGACATCCATCTGCCAAAGTTTTAGCGGGATCAGACCACGAGGGTTAATCCCCACATGAGGAGGGTGGTGAAATTGAACACAATTTTGGCAACTTAACACCACATCACGAGCTACAGCTCTAGAGATTTTAAATTTTTGTTGAAGAGTAAAGGCAGGTACATGAAACTTTTGATGAAATTCTCTAGCGAGATCAACCGGAGCAGTATGAAAAATAAACTCTCTACAAGTACTAGCATCCACCAGGGCGTTATTACTGGTCATGGGACCAGGCAAATTAGTATGGGCTCGAATATGTTGTATAAAAAAAATTTATTTTTTCTGGCCCAAATCAAATTTTGTAATTCTAAAAGAATTTGACATACAGTACTAGTCGACCGAATTGGCCCTGCAATTTCAAGTGAGCACACCGCATTAACTACATAAGCAGAGTCAGAAATTAAAAAAATCATGAAATCTTTTGAAAACTTCCAATACAATTTTACATTCTGTAATTTGGGGGGTACCTGGACTGTATTGAATTAATACTGGTTCTTGAGAATCAACCATATAGGCACCTACACCTGTTTTGGAGCCATCTGTATAAATATCTAACGCTCCAGACAAAGGCTCTGAGGCAGTGATCTTAGGAAAGATCACTGGATGTTCAGTAAAAAAAATTAGGATAATGATTGTCAAACTCTCCATCAAAACTACAGCGTAATATGGCCCAATCATCTATCAAGGCACACAATGTTTCTATCTGAGCAGTTGTATATGGTATAATAATTTTCTTGGGTAAAATACCAAAATGCTGAATACAAGATTTAACACCTAACACAGCCAGCTGTGCAACAGAGAAGGGTAATATTCAAGAGTCTTATTTGGAGAAGTATGGGGATAAATCCAAAGAAGTGGACCTTGTTGCCATAGCACTCCTGTAGGCTGAGGAAAGGTTCTCAGTATACACAAAAGCAGATCTTCCTTTTCCTTGTACCTTCTTAGCATTGCCTTTTCTAATCTTTCTTCTACTTTCCTCAAGGATAATCGTGCTTCCTTGGTTAAAACACGGGGTGAAGTAAGCTGAGAATCCCCTTTCAGGATCTCATAAAGTGGTTGTAAATCTACATTGGGCATTTTAATATAGGGTCGAATCCAATTTATGCTTCCTAGTAATTTTTGAAAATCATTTAATGTTTTTAAATGATCTTTTCGTAATTCAATTTTTTGAGGGGAAATACTATGAGGAGTGATTTTAGTTCCTAAATATTCTCCCATTTGGCCCATTTGAACCTTTTCAGGTGCTATGAACAATTGATTGTTTTCAAGCATCTTAACCACTTTCGCATAAGCCGCTTCTAGGGTGCCACAATCTTCATATCTCTCCTTCTCACACTGAGCAGCCTCTTCCTCGAGATCAGCCTCATCATCCCAAAATCCAGTCTCCAAAACACTGAGTCTATCCTTCATGCTACAAGGTTTGACTGCCAATTCCTACATATGAACACATGATGGTGCAGTCTCCAATACCTCAACAAAGAGACATTGCCTTAAAATCTTTTAGAAGCCTGGTTTCTAGGATCATCCCAATTTAGACCTGTTTCCCTAGATTGGCTCATGCCACATGTTGTCTAGAATGACTCCATCCAAATTTACCAGTTTTATGTCAACTTTCTGTTACCAATGTTACATTTTTTTTTAAACCATATCCAATAACTTAAAAGCCAATAGTCCATAACCAAGGCATGTAGAGAATATTCATACATTTAAAACCAATCAGAAACAAAAATGAAGTGGCTACACATACCTTTAATATTTAAATCAATCACCATTTTTACCTTTTCTAGCTGTAGTTTTAAGAGAAACACCTTGTCACCTGTTGAGTCCAATAATCTCAGTCAAAGATTTTTCTAAGAGAGACAGCGATCAGTTCCGTTACCTTAGAAGCTGGTGTCTTTAGGATCGGCTAGTGTAAACATTTAGCCAGCCCCCTGGGGAGCTTGCCCAGCCGACTTAGGCTTCTAGCTACAGATGCAGGCTCCAAAAGCCAATTGAAACATTTTATTTATTTGTTCCTTTCTTGAAAGGAGTTAAAGCTACATCAATGGGTGAATCAACCAGCATTTAAAATTTTAACCTTTTCTTTTAAACATGAAACACAAAACATTCAAGCAACGAGAAGCAAAACCCAGACATAAATTGACATACATGGACAGCTTGGTGCACCAAGGACAGACAATAGACACAGAGGAAAAGAACTAGATGGTGTTCCACCAAAGTGACCCAGACATCCTGCCTAAAGAACCCAGAACCAGAGATAAGCATTTCTCCAATAGGAGCCAGCAAGGAGGCAAGACGTCTCCCACCTCCTTCTGTTCCCAGGAGAGCTCCAAAAAGTTTAAGCTCATTTCCTTCTTTTGCCAAAGCATCTGTGGAGAGTTCGGGAGGACTGTTTTCTCAACCCCATTCTTTCTCTTGTCCAGGGTGTAAACTGTCTCTAGTCAGGGTCCAAAGACTAAAAGTATCTATGAGAATCGACTTTGCTTCTCTAGATTTTAACATAACTCTAAAAGAACACATACACAAAAACATTTTACCATTATTACCTTGTCCCCTTTTGACCACTACCATTACCCCAAATCTTTATCTTTGCACATGCTTTCAATTTCTGTGATCCTTCTGAATTCTGCTTACTGCGGCCTTTAAAATCTGTATCCACCACCTGAGTTCCCATTCAAGGGGTCAATACGAGTCTGGTGGTGGAACTGAGGTCGAGTCCTGCGCTTCCCTTTGTTGCTCTGCGGGAGGCCCGGGACCCGATGGTTCTACCTTTACTTTCACTTTCTCTAAGCTGTCAGTGATGCTTTCTAGATTGTCTGACATTTCTAAGGTCAAGGCTTTTAAAGAAGAATATATCTTATTTGTTTCCTGGTTCTGATTATCCTCTTTTTTTTTATCTCTGCCTTCTCTCTGTTCCTTTTATCTCCTTTTCTTTTCTTTTTTTTCTTTTGAGACCTTTTCTCCCTCTGACATACTTTCTTGTTGCTCTGCAAGGACCTTCTGACCTGTCCTAACGGCTCTAACAGCTTCCTCACATCGTTTATCCTCTAAGCAGGCTGGGACCATTCGCCAAAGAGGTTTTGGTCCGGGCTTAAGCTTGCCGTCTGTGGCTTCTCTATCCCACAAAAAGAAAAAAAAAAACAAAATTACCAGCCGTGCCCACAAAGGATCCATAACTTTAGGTTTCTTCACAGTGGCTCTCCACCTAGGCCCATATCTTTCTTCCTCATACATGGCTGCCTCTTCCTCTAATTCCTCCTCCTCCGACTCTGACAACTCTTGCTCAGAGTCACTGCCAGCCAGTTCTAAGGCTTCTAATTCTTTTAATGGATACAAAGTATCCTCTCCGGATGACTTGTACTTCATCTTCCGGGGCATACCTATTTTTTTTTTCCTGCAGCGTTTCTTCCGCCTTTTGTATCTCTTTCACTTTTGTTTTAGTAACCTTTTTCTTTTTGCGCGCTCCTAGCTCCGTTTCTGACATGCTCTCTTAAATCCAAAAAGGGGCATGCCTCTCGGAAGCCTAATTTCTCACTCTGCTCCGTTTCTGACATGCTCTCTTCCAAAAAGGGGCATGCCTCTCGAAGCTTACCTTTTAATTTACCTTCTCGCAGTTCTGAATCCTCTTCAGCACACTGAAGGGTCCCCTCGGCACCGGCGATGTTGGTTTCCGGGTCTCGGCACCACTTGTCGCGCGCCCAATGTCCCGCCAGCAAGAACGACGCGCAGCAACAGGATTCTTCTGCGAACAAGCCTTTACTGTGTTACAGCTCTTCTTAGTGTTACAGCTCTTCTTAGTGTTACAGCTCTCTTGAAGCTCTCTTGAACAGGGACCCGAGCGCAAAATCGCCGGCTTATATAGACAACAGTATGCTAATTATCTCTCAGGGATTGGTGGGGATCATTGGATCACCCCACTACTTGTCCTCCAGGGATTGGCGGAGAATGAATCACCTCATTAGCATATTAACGGTCAACTGACACCTGGTGCATAAACCGCACATGTGCAGTACCGCTGTTCACCACTAGAGGGAGACCTAGTAAGGAGACAAGCCTGCACATGCGCAGTAAGTCGTTTATATCCAGACAAGGCTGGATGTCGGCGCCATCTTTGTTTTGCTGCGCCGCTCTCTACATCTCCCCCTTTTTTGTTTAATAAAATGACTGGTCTAGATCTGGGTGTCACGTCAATCTTGTCATTGCTCTTGTCTGACGTCGTTCTTGACAATGACTTGGCCTTACCCATCGTTGGGTTACCCTATTGCCACCGAGCCCCATGTCTTAGGTTGGTCCGAGCTCAAGGAAAGTTGCCCGTCTCTGGATACAATGACTCCACATGACAGTGACAAACATGATCTAGGGCGAACTCTTGATCTTTCACAGAGGCCAGCCATATGTTGGGAGAAGCACCATTTTCAATGGTGGTCATAGCCTGGTAAACAACCACTTTGTGTCTGGCATGTTCTCTTTTTCATCGGCCAATAAGCCAGAGACCTACTCCGCATCCCAGGAGGACAATAGCTCCCGGGACAAACATGCCCGCCCACTCCTTAAAAAGGGAGAAAGCATTGGTAATCCATGAGGTAAAGTCTTCAACTGTGATGGGGTCCAGCCTAGTGCTGTTGAGGACAGCAATCTGCATCAGCAATTGTCTTGATAGTTGCTCTGCTTTCATGGACCAGTTTCCTTTCAGATAATTCGAGATTTCTTTGCTCTGTTGAAAATTCTGAGAAAAGTTAGCTCGCAAAGGAATAATGCATAAACCTCTAAGGGAGGAAACACAAGACAGCTGTGTCATATGATACAGTGCTTCAATTTGTTCTTGAACTAAATCTATCCTTTGATTGGCTAATAGAAGGCCAGATGCCAAATGGGTATTAAATTCTTCTTGTATCTCTAGCGCCATTGCAGTTCTTTCTACAATCTGATTGACAGTCTCAGCCGTCTGTATTTGATTGGTCATAGAGATTGCAGCTGTGGTAGCTGCGGCAGCAGACAGCACAATGGCTGAAATTATGGCTGCCGTAATTCCAAAATCTCTTTTGGCTCTCAGCAAATTAAGAATAGGAAAGCTATCTGGGTTTGCCTCCACTGGGATTGGCACAAAGGAGGGAATCTTAACCATCACTGCGGTGTCATTGGTGCCATCCCAGCATTCAGCTAAATAGCAGACTACATCAGAGCTATTACAATTTAAAGCACCACTGCTTACATTAGTGCTTATCAGAAAAAAGGTGATCTAGCACATACTGAAGTACTAGTGGCAGTATTATTTACCAAGAGGTTATTATATTGAATATTGATCAACCTGGTATCACCTTTTTCTGGTAGCTGAAACATTATACAGCACGAAGTTCTCTCCCATCAACCTAGCAAAGGGGGTCAGGGATGTATATGCCCCTTGCTCATTGGACAGCACCCATTGAAACCAAGGCCAGAGATTATGCTTGCCAGTCTTATTCTCAAAACAGTAGAATTGCTATGAACTGGCATGGGTACTGGCCAGGATCTGGCAATAGCCCACAGGGTGAGCGAATTAACCTGTATTACCATTCCCAGTAGTAATAGTAGGGTTCGTAGTCTCATCTTCAGGAAGAGCAGAAGGCAATTTTCGAGTCAAACGCTCAGGTACCCAAATTGGATTTTCTTGATTCTGTGGAAAAACACAAATCGCTTCCCTAGATCTCGAAATCACGGGATCTGGGCCACGCCATTCATCAGTTAAGACATCCTTCCACTTTACTTCTGTATTAGTTATAGGTGTAGTAGTAGCATGGCAATCCACAGCAGAGTGGCCATGTGCATCCAGAATTAAGAAATTTAGAGTAAAAAAGCTAAAGAAAGTTGTTCTTTTGGTGTTGGCTGCTGGCAATTCCCCTTTTTTTTTTTGTATAAGCTCTTTTAAGGTACGATGTACTCTTTCCACAATTCCTTGACCTTGGGAATTGTATGGTAAGCCTGTAGTATGACCGACCTGTATTGTCTGGCAAAATGCCTGAAAGGACTTTGCAGTGTAGGCAGGCCCGTTGTCTGTCTTGAGACTATCAGGCTTTCCCCAGGCTGCCCATGCCTCTAAGCAATGGCTAATGGCATTACAAGCCTTTTCACCAGTCATCAGAGTAGCGTGTATAATACCGGAACAGGTATCAACAGAAACATGAGCATATTTTAAATTTCCAAATTGAGATATGTGTGTGACATCCATCTGCCAAAGTTTTAGCTGGATCAGACCACGAGGGTTAATCCCCACATGAGGAGGGTGGTGAAATTGAACACAATTTTGGCAACTTAACACCACATCACGAGCTACAGCTCTAGAGATTTTAAATTTTTGTTGAAGAGTAAAGGCAGGTACATGAAACTTTTGATGAAATTCTTTAGCGAGATCAACCGGAGCAGTATGAAAAATAAACTCTCTACAAGTACTAGCATCCACCAGGGCGTTATTACTGGTCATGGGACCAGGCAAATTAGTATGGGCTCGAATATGTTGTATAAAAAATTTATTTTTTCTGGCCCAAATCAAATTTTGTAATTCTAAAAGAATTTGACATACAGTACTAGTCGACCGAATTGGCCCTGCAATTTCAAGTGAGCGCACCGCATTAACTACATAAGCAGAGTCAGAAATTAAATTAAAAGAATCATGAAATCTTTTGAAAACTTCCAATACAATTTTACATTCTGTAATTTGGGGGGTACCTGGACTGTATTGAATTAATACTGGTTCTTGAGAATCAACCATATAGGCACCTACACCTGTTTTGGAGCCATCTGTATAAATATCTAACGCCCCAGAGAAAGGCTCTGAGGCAGTGATCTTAGGAAAAATCACTGGATGTTCAGTAAAAAATTGTAGCAAAGGATCCTTAGGATAATGATTGTCAAACTCTCCATCAAAACTACAGCGTAATATGGCCCAATCATCTATCAAGGCACACAATGTTTCTATCTGAGCAGTTGTATATGGTATAATAATTTTCTTGGGTAAAATACCAAAATGCTGAATACAAGATTTAATGCCTAACACAGCAAGCTGTGCAACAGCAGAAGGGTAATATTCAAGGGTCTTATTAGGAGAAATATGGGGATAAATCCAAAGAAGCGGACCTTGTTGCCATAATACTCCTGTAGGCTGACAAAAGGTTCTCAGTATACACAAAAGCAGATCTTCCTTTTCCTTGTACCTTCTTAGCATTGCCTTTTCCAATCTTTCTTCTACTTTCCTCAAGGATAATCGTGCTTCCTTGGTTAAAGCACGGGGTGAAGTAAGCTGAGAATCCCCTTTCAGGATCTCATAAAGTGGTTGTAAATCTACATTGGGCATTTTAATATAGGGTCGAATCAATTTATGCTTCCTAGTAATTTTTGAAAATCATTTAATGTTTTTAAATGATCTTTTAAGTAATTCAATTTTTGAGGGGAAATACTATGAGGAGTGATTTTAGTTCTAAATATTCTCCCATTTGGCCCATTTGAACCTTTTCAGGTGCTATGAACAATTGATTGTTTTCAAGCATCTTAACCACTTTTTTGCATAGGCCGCTTCTAGGTGCCACAATCTTCATATCTCTCCCTCTCACACTGAGCAGCCTCTTCCTCGAGATCAGCCTCATCATCCCAAAATCCAGTCTCCAAAGCACCAAGTCTATCCTTCATGCTACAAGGTTTGACTGCCAATTCCTACATATGAACGCATGATGGTGTGGTCTCCAATACCTCAACAAAGAAACATTGCCTTAAAATCTTTTAGAAGCCTGGTTTCTAGGATAAGATTTCATAAAAATATCATCCCAATTTAGACCTGTTTCCCTAGATTGGCTCATGCCACATGTTGTCTAGAATGACTCCATCCAAATTTACCAGTTTTATGTCAACTTTCTGTTACCAATGTCACATTTTTTTAAACCATATCCAATAACTTAAAAGCCAATAGTCCATAACCAAGGCATGTAGAGAATATTCATACATTTAAAACCAATCAGAAAACAAAAATGAAGTGGCTACACATACCTTGAATATTTAAATCAATCACCATTTTTACTTTTTCTAGCTGTAGTTTTAAGAGAAACACCTTGTCACCTGTTGAGTCCAATAATCACAGTCAAAGATTTTTCTAAGAGAGACAGCCATCAGTTCCTTTACCTTAGAAGCTGGTGTCTTTAGGATCGGCTAGTGTAAACATTTAGCCAGCCCCCTGGGGAGCTTGGCCAGCCGACTTAGGCTTCTAGCTACAGATGCAGGCTCCAAAAGCCAATTGAAACATTTTATTTATTTGTTCCTTTCTTGAAAGGAGTTAAAGCTACATCAATGGGTGAATCAACCAGCATTTAAAATTTTAACGTTTTTTTTTAAACATGAAACACAAAACATTCAAGCAATGAGAAACAAAACCCAGACATAAATTGACATACATGGACAGCTTGGTGCATCAAGGACAGACAATAGACACAGAGGAAAAAGAACTAGATGGTGTTCCACCAAAGTGACCCAGACATCCTGCCTAAAGAACCCAGAACCAGAGATAAGCATTTCTCAAATAGGAGCCAGCAAGGAGGCAAGACGTCTCCCACCTCCTTCTGTTCCCAGGAGAGCTCCAAAAAGTTTAAGCTCATTTCCTTCTTTTGCCAAAGCATCTGTGGAGAGTTCGGGAGGACTGTTTTCTCAACCCCATTCTTTCTCTTGTCCAGGGTGTAAACTGTCTCTAGTCAGGGTCCAAAGACTAAAAGTATCTATGAGAATCGACTTTGCTTCTCTAGATTTTAACATAACTCTAAAAGAACACATACACAAAAACATTTTACCATTATTACCTTGTCCCCTTTTGACCACTACCATTACCCCAAATCTTTATCTTTGCACATGCTTTCAATTTCTGTGATCCTTCTGAATTCTGCTTACTGCGGCCTTTAAAATCTGTATCCACCACCTGAGTTCCCATTCAAGGGGTCAATACGAGTCTGGTGGTGGAACTGAGGTCGAGTCCTGTGCTTCCCTTTGTTGCTCTGCGGGAGGCCCGGGACCCGATGGTTCTACCTTTACTTTCACTTTCTCTAAGCTGTCAGTGATGCTTTCTAGATTGTCTGACATTTCTAAGGTCAAGGCTTTTAAAGAAGAATATATCTTATTTGTTTCCTGGTTCTGATTATCCTCTTTTTTTATCTCTGTCTTCTCTCTGTTCCTTTTATCTCCTTTTCTTTTCTTTTTTTCTTTCGAGACCTTTTCTCCCTCTGACATACTTTGTTGCTCTGCAAGGACCCTCTGACCTGTCCTAACGGCTCTAACGGCTTCCTCACATCGTTTATCCTCCAAGCAGGCTGGGACCATTCCCCAAAGAGGTTTTGGTCCGGGCTTAAGCTTGCCCTCTGTGACTTCTCTATCCCACACAAAGAAAAAAAGAAACAAAATTACCAGCCTTGCCCACAAAGGATCCATAACTTTAGGTTTCTTCACAGTGGCTCTCCACCTAGGCCCATATCTTTCTTCCTCATACATGGCTGCCTCTTCCTCTAATTCCTCCTCCTCGGACTCTGACAACTCTTGCTCAGAGTCACTGCCAGCCAGTTCTAAGGCTTCTAATTTTTTTAATGGATACAAAGTATCCTCTCCGGATGACTTGTACTTCGTCCTCCGGGGCATACCTATTTTTTCCTCCTGCAGCGTTTCTTCCGCCTTTTGTATCTCTTTCACTTTTGTTTTAGTAACCTTTTTCTTTTTGCGCGCTCCTAGCTCCGTTTCTGACATGCTCTCTTAAATCCAAAAAGGGGCATGCCTCTCGGAAGCCTAATTTCTCACTCTGCTCCGTTTCTGACATGCTCTCTTCCAAAAAGGGGCATGCCTCTCGAAGCTTACCTTTTAATTTACCTTCTCGCAGTTCTGAATCCTCTTCAGCACACTGAAAGGTCCCCTCGGCTTTTGGCGATGTTGGTTCGGGTTTCGGCACCACTTGTCGCGCCCAATGTCCCGCCAGCAAGAACGGCGCAGCGGCAACAGGATTCTTCTGCGAACAAGCCTTTTACTGTGTTACAGCTCTTCTTAGTGTTACAGCTCTTCTTAGTGTTACAGCTCTCTTGAACAGGGACCCGAGCAGCAAAATCGCTCGGCTTATATAGACACAACAGTATGCTAATTATCTCTCAGGGATTGGTGGGGCTTGGATCATCCCCTATCACTACTTGTCCTCCAGGGATTGGCGGAGAAGAATGAATCACCTCATTCATTAGCATAACGGTCAACTGACACCTGGTGCATAAACCTGCACATGTGCAGTACCGCTGTTCACCACTAGAGGGAGCCCTAGCAAGGGGACAAGCCTGCACATGCGCAGTAAGTCGTTTATATCCAGACAAGGCTGGATGTCGGCGCCATCTTTGTTTCTCCGCGCCGCTCTCTACACAAATGGAAATTGATGAGTTGGAAAAAATATAAAGCTGTAAATTTAAAGACAAATTTGAATATGTTAAACACTATGTAGGGATTACAAAGAAAAATAACCAGGAGAGCAGACTATAAATGAGTCAAGATGATCTGGTATAAACAGAGAGAGACTACATTGTCATAGACCTGGGATAGGGGAGGTTTTGGGAGGGTATGGAGTGACTCTGGGTGAGACTCCTGGCAGTGGGGACTTGGAACCTGAAATGTCATCTCCTGTAGCCAGGCAGGATTGTAGTGGAGCGATGGTGGCACCAGCCCACCCACAGAACCCTTGACACACAATGTATCCCACCTACTAGAAGTTCAGGCCCAACTTGAGATCCAACCCCTCGGCAAGAACCAATCTGGTTTTTTTTTAATTTAAAAAATTGTCTACCATTATGAAAGTGAAGCTTATTACCTATGCATTGTTTCTCAATGTTATAAAGAAAAGGCAATACAATCATTTCACATTAAGTGTGGCATTGAAAATTATATTGAAAAGTTTTACTTTTCAATGAAAGTAGTCAATGTTGATACCAGCATGTTGCAATTGACAAGGGTATGTTGAAGTCCCTAGAACATTACCTTAAATAGACATATGTAGTTATAGTCTCAACATATAAAGGCAAAAGGTAATTAGAAGAATTTTTAATATTAAAAGAGAAAAAAAGGTAAATGTAAAAAAGAAAGAATGGAAATACATCACTAATGATTTCCTGTGTGGTTGAAATACATCGGTATTTGATATCCTACATGACTGAGAAACAAAGTAAAACCCAGAAACTGAATAGCGGGATAAAACAACAATAATCGAAGAAAAATTTAAAAAATAAATTTAAGTGAATGTTTAAGAACGAAATGTAAAGACGCAACGCTCAGAGGAATAACCATGCTACAAAGTACACCTCTTAAGAACTTATATTTTTCTTTTTATTAAATATTTATTTTTTTCCTCAATCACTTTACATCCCTCCTCCTGGTGACCCCCTCCCACAATCCTTTCCCCATCTGCCTCTTCTTCGCCTCTGAGTGGGTTGGGGCCCCCAGGGTATTCCCTCTTCACCCTGGCACTTGAAGTCTCTCCAAAGCTAGGTGCATCCTCTCCCTCTGAGGCCAGCCAAGGCAGCCCAACTAGAAGAACACACATCCCACATACATACAACAGCTTTTGGGTAGCCCCCTTCTAGTCGAAGTACTTAAGTTTCAAATGTACAAGGTACGAGATATGTGTCACATGGTCCACCAGTGGAATAGGGCACCGCTGGGCTTACAGAGGCTGAAGCAGCAAGCCCTGAGCCTGCATGGGGCTGCGCCTGGTCCTCTAAGCATATGATGGCTGTTAGCTTGGTATTTTCCTGGGACTCCTGGCTATGTGAACAGATGTGTCTCTGACTCTTTCCTTGCTCTTAGGATTCTTCCTAGTTGACTTGCCTTGTCCAGCCTTGATAGGAGAGCTTAGACCTTGTCTTACTGTATCTTGTTTTGTCCTATTGGGTTATTGTCCCTTGGAGGTCAGCTCTTCTCTGGAGAATAAATAGATGAGGAGTGGATGTGGGGACAGAGTAGGTGAGGGGAGTTAGGAGGAGAGGGAAGGGAAAGTATAGTTATGAAGTATTATATGAAAGAATAATCTACTTTTAATTAACCAAAAGAAGGCATTTAATTTATTTTGATTTTACAAGAATTCACAATTGAGAACCATTAAATCTTTTTAAGAAATTTTTGGTTTTAAGGGATTTTAGATATTTAAATAGACAACAGTTTGAATTTATATAGACTGGAACTATATATATATATATATAATCTAATTTATTGACATCCCAAATGTTGCCCTACTCCTGGTCCCCTTCACAGACCCTGTCCCCATTCTCCTCTGAATGGGCGGGGCTTGCCTCAGGTGGCCTGTTACTCTGGCACATCAAAGTCTCTACTGGACTAGGGGTATCCTCTTCCACTGAGGCCAGACAAGGCAGCCCTGTTGAGAAAGGATTCCACCTGTGGAACTGATCCCAACTGTAGGACATTTTAAGTTTTTGAAGTGTTTTGTAATTCTGTTGTTCATAAAAAATGAGTAAATGTTTTCTGGGGATGGCAGGGAAGAAAACTATGAAACTCAATAAAAAAGAGAAACCCAACTACAAATGTGCAAAGGGCCTGAATAGACAATTATTTAAAGAAAAAGACACAAATAGCCCCATGGATACATGAAGTGTTGGTGATCAAATCCCAAATCAACAGGAAAATCAACATCAAAGTTAACAGAGATGCTGCTTCATAGTTTTAAGATGCTTATTCTAAAATGATAACATGTGTTGGTAGAGTCTTGAAAAGTGAATTTGTGTACATTGTTGATAGTAATATTGCCATAACCACGGAAGTCAATAACCATTGGGGAGAGATGAATACATATATATATATATATATATATATATATATATATATACACATATTACACAGAATGTATTATATATTACTTTGTAGAATACTCTTTCAGCTGTACAAAGAGAGAAAACTCACTTGCATTGACACAGGGAATCCCTGAGAATAGAAAGCTCAGTTCAGTGAATGAAGAACAAAGCCAAGCAGTGTTGATGTGTGCATACGCCTTCCATCTCTTCATTAGGGAAGCAGAGTCAGGCTCATCTCTGAATTCAAGCAAACCTGGTCTACAGAGAGAGTTGAAGCACAGCCAGGGCCACAGAGAGGATCCCTGCTTGAAATTCCAAGTCCGTCAAATTCTATGTACAATAGAATCTAAACAAGGCAGAAGCAGAGTCTGAAAAAGCCTTTGTGAGGAGCCCCAGGGAAACAGGGAAACAGAAAGAGGCTGCCGGGGGTACAGTTTCCATTATATTGGGATGGGGACAGGGTAGCTCCATGGTAGATTTCACTGACCTAAGTTCATCAGAGTGAATCATGTACTTCATATCTGCTAAGAGATTTTTTTAAGTATGCCGACTACACAAACAAAACAGGACAAGTATTGAGAAGATAAGTTTGTTTTGAGCGTGATTGTGTCAATCATTTCAAAATGAATATTGTATGAAAACTGTGCTTTACGCAATAAGATTTTTTTATTTTATTTAATCAATTTTTTTTTACACTAGGTTTTATTCCCCTCCTGGTCCACCCTCTGACTCTTCCCCATCGGACACCTCCTCCCTGTCCCCTGTCTCCATGAGAATGTTCTGATCCCCCAACCCCCCACCCCACTAGACCTCTCAACTCCCTGGGGCCTTCAGTCTCTTGAAGGTTAAGTGCATCTAAGATTTTTATTAGTCAAGTATGCCTCAGTAAAACTGGAAAGATCTTACCCATATTAATTTTCAAAAACTTACCAAGTCTTTATGGATTATCGTTGTGTGCTTTCTCTTGTTGTGATTCAACTCTCTGATCACAAATAACCCGGGAGGAAAGGGTTTATTACTTCTCTGGGTCACCATCTCCAGTCACCTGAGGGACAGAAGTAGGGAAAAGATCAAATCAGGAGCTTGAAGCAGAAATCATGTATGAACACTGTATGTCTTGTCTCTTCCTGCCAGGCCTCTGCAGGTAGACCTCTTATACAACCAGGAACACATTGCCCTAAGTGACAGCATCCACACACTCCCCTGTGTAGCATGACCTCAGGCCAAGTCTGATCAAGAAAGCGCCCCAGAGATGGCCCCTCAGAGAAGTCTGGCCTGTGTCTAACTGACAGTTAAATCAACTAAAAGAGTTCCCATTTAAGAAGAAATTATTACCCCTGTAAGAATGTTTATTTTGTAAAAGTGAAATCGATAAAAGGAAGGTAATTTTCACATCTCATGGTAGCAAAAATCATTAAAGCTTTACCATATGTGCTTAATGAATAGAGAAAAATGGAGTATTTTATTCTTCACAAATGTTGCTTTTCTATCTCCTTTGTTTAAAAAAATACAGGGATGATAATTTCATGTGTTTAATATTAGCATCCAGTATACTGGTTATTATAGTTCAGTCACTGGTAAAAAAAATCTTTATGTAAAACAATAACAAGATAATATTCTATTAGAAACCATGTGAGAATATCTTTTAGACTCTTATTCCTCATCACTCAGTATTTTCTACCCATTTATCTTTTTAGATTAATATTTCACACCTTTAATGTCTCCCTGGAAGGCAATTAAAAAATTTGAGGAAATGAGCTCACATTTGCAGAGTTTTTTCAGCCATCCCACATCTAGTGTTAGGAAATTAGAAAAGTGGGGGACAGAGTATTTGAATGGTATTCAATTAAATTGAATAGGCAATGTCCTGTGTCACATTTACACCCATTTGAAGGGGAGGAGAAAAATCAAGTAGACACAAGGTAACTTAAAGGAAAAAAGAAAGAAATACCAAACGCAAAAGCAAAGCTAGTTCATTCTGAGCCCAATTTGCTTGCGTTTAAGTCAGTATTTTTCAACCTTTCTAATGCTGATACCCTTTAATACAGTTCTTCACTAGGAGTTTCTAGTACCCTTATAAAATTCATAATGTAAATATCTGATATGCAAGATATCTGATATGCTCCCCTCCCACTACTTCCCCAAGGCTTTAAGTCTCTTTAGTTCCATTTAAAACCTGATTCTATAAGGTGGTCTCCTAATTATGCAATTTAGAAATTATAGTAATTGGTTGACATATAATTGAATTTCAGTCTATTTAAATAATTATAAGCAATGTCAAATGGAAATGCATTTTATTTCTGTCACGTTTCTAATCTACTTTCTTTGATTTATTGCACTATCGCTCCAATATATGAATTACCAGGTTTACATGTGATGCACTGAGCTCTTCTCTAGGATGAAGATTAACAAGACATCTTTAAAAATCTCAAGAAGGGGACAATATCACAATAGAAACAGAAACAGCAACAGCAACAAAAGCCCAAGTATTCCCATGTTTATTACTACACAGTGGCTATGACTGTGACTCCACGGTGAACAGATTTGTATGTTTTCACCTCACACTGTTTGGTTGTCTATGAAAAGAAAGCAAACTATATCACACCGCACCATTCTTAATAGAGGAACATAAAATTATTAGATATATGCTAATGGACGGTTACCTGTGAGTCCATTCTAAATACAAAGTGCACAGCAGGAGGGCCATAATCTTCTCCTGCCCCATGTAAAGGACAACGGAATACATCCCACGTTTAATAAACGTTGCATCCATTTTACTCCACTTTTGATGAGACATATAGACAACAGAACAGCTGAAACCCAAGAGAAGCTTTTCTAAAGAGTGAAGGGAAGGGAAGAGATGAGTTCTACCACTGGAATTTTGATGTTAAACTCACTTATTGACAAAACACTTACTGAAGCACTTAAATAACAGTCACTGCGGAGTCGGACAAATAATATTAAGGCTGAAATGAATAAAGAACGTGGAGGGGTGGGCATGCTGCTCAGCTGGTACGGTGCTTGCTTAGCCTGTGCAGAGCCCTGGATTCAACCCTAGCAACACGGAATCCAGGTGTAATGGTGTAGGCCTATAGTCCCTAATCACAGGTGGGGTGGGGCAGGTAGCGGGGCCGGGGGGAGCGAGGGTACTAGAAGTTCCTAACCAGTCTCCATTACACATTGAGTCTAAGGCTTGATGGAGAAACATAAAACCCTGTCTCAAATAAAAAATGATTATAAGATTTAGAATGTAGGAAGGAATTGCTCTGGTCTAGCAAAGTGGCAGTCGGAGTCTTTCTTAAGATCCATGGCCACTCTAGCCCCCAGAATTTAGCTAGGTTTCCAGCACTAAGAAGGATTTCATGCAGTCAAGTGGGCCTTAAGTCAAACAGTCGTTGGGTGCCGCCAACACATGATTTCTCCTTCCTGTACCTTCATGCATACTTAGCCATGCTGGTTAATGTTGTTTCTCCTAAGTATTACATCTAGGGAGGAAAGTTCAATCATTTCCCTCCCTTACCAGCTTGCATAGTATTTTTAGAAACAAGGAACTTTAAATCATTTTTTAACATTTTTTTCCTTTTATTTGTTTTCCTTTTCTTTTACTAGATATTTTCTTTATTTACATTTCAAATCCTTTCTTGGTTTCCCCTCTGGAAACTCCCTATCCATCCCTCTCCCCCTACTACTATGAGGGTGCTCCTGCACCCACCCACCCACCCACTCCCTCCCACTGGCTCTAGCATTCCCCTGCTCTGGGGCAGTTCATGTAGGGGAAGACATGGGAAGCTTTTGAGGGAGGCTGGCTGGGAGAGGATGGAGGTGAAGATAGGGAGAGGAAAGTGGTGTGATTCTAGTTTATTTAAATCCATATTTCCAAAGAAAGAAATAATAAGAGGAAGGAAGGAAAGAAGAAAGAGGTAAACAAGAAGAAAGAAAACAGAAAATGGAGAGTTTTGTTTAATACAATGCGAAATCAACAGAAACATTGTTATAAAATAAAGGGTTCATAAGAGATTCCTTTTTCTGACAAAAAGATAAAGTTATTAATCTTAATGTATTTAACCCACTAAGAAATCACCCTTGCTTGTTTAAGGAAAGCATTTTTTATTGTTTTTAACAATAAAAATTGTCATCACTCAAGACTGTAAATGGTGACTGAAAGAATTTGGTCGATTTTGATTGAAGAACCAGACGTCAACTAAAATTGCTATACAGCTAGCTTTGGTTAAAACTGTTTTTAAATGACAGTTTAAGTCTTTTGAGAACTTCATTTATCTTTCCAATCACTTTTATCATTTTATTCTAAAATTGCTTTTCTTAATATTTTTTGGTTGTTCTGAGCATTTGTAACCATAGATTCTATGGATTTTTTCCCTGTTACTTCTTTGGATACCGTTTAGGACCCATTTCAAATTCTTCCAAATACTTTATCAAGCACAGTCTTCTTTGGAACTCAGTGTGCTCTGTATACACAAGTTAGCAGCCACAAGTTTAGCACATTAGTACTGAGGTTTATGTCCCTCCACAACATGGATATGCATATCAATTGAATGTAATAATAAAAGAATATTGTAATAATAAAAGAACTTTAATTCAAATTCCCCAAATTAGGAAAATTGATTTAAATATAACAAAAGTGGTATAACATGTTTACATAAAGCAGATAGCTTAAGTTTTCTTATTTGAAAATGAAATTGTGATCTTTGACACAGAAAATGGCTTACTCTTTCTTACTGTGTGCATTAGTGTGTGTTTATGTGTATGTGTGTGGGCATATATACATGTGTGCATGTGTGTGTATTATATGTGTGTACAGGTATTTTTAAATGTATGTATATGTGTAAGGGCATACACACACACACACACACATATATATCTTATGCATATGTATGTATGTGAGTATTTGTGTATATGTGTGTGAATATGTATGTGTATGTATATGTGTATACATGGGTAGGTGTGGGTGTGATTGTGAATGCATGTATGTGAGTGTGTATAAATATGCATATGTGTACATGTGTGTACATGTGTGTTCACGCATGTGTTTGTATGTGTGTGCATGTGTGTGGTTGCATGTTTATGGGTGTATGTCTATGCATGTGTGTGTGTGTGTGTGTGTTATGTGTGTGTGTGTGTGCCTGCACACGCCCTGGTTGTGCATGTAAATGTCAGAGACAGCTTGAAGGGATTTATTTTTCTCTTCTTCCACCACGTGTGTGCTGAGAATTGAATTCAGGCTTGGTGCAAATGCCTCAAGCTGTTGAGCCCTCTCACTGGTTCAACACAGAAAGAATTTGGTCCACCGTCTGCAGATTCTGCACCAATGTATTCAACCACATAAAGATTGAATCACGGTCAACTCATAATGGCAAAGATCAAGAACCAACTGACCACAAATTCTGGAAGGAATTCAGGAGAAAAGGAGATTTCATTCAATTTGCTGGGATTGCAAGCTGGTGTGACCCCTATGGAAATCAGTGTGGTAAAGTTTCAAAAATAAGTCTCCCTTTTCACCCAATGATACACCTCTTTGTGGCACATGAGCAGAGGACTGAACACCCCATGCCACAGATACTTGCTCAGCCAATTAAAATACGTGCTGCTCTAATCAAAATACTTTGAAAAGGGAAGCAATCTAAGTGTCCTTTCATCTTTGAACTGGATAGTACGTGTGTGGTGCATACACACTGTGGAATATTACCCAGCTATAAAAAAATGAAATCACGTACTCTACAGGTAACCGGATGGAACAAGAAAAGGTCATATTACGTGAAGCAACCCAGACACAGAAACACAAATGTCACATGTTCTTTATCATTGGAATCTCCAAGCTCCAAGATTTTAGATGTAAATATAAATCCTACAGAAGCTGGGAAAGGAAAGCTTTGCCAAGAGAGAGGGATTGAGGCGCAATGGAGAGGTTAGCAGGGTGCGAGGGACCAGGTAAGGGAAAAGTCAAAGGCCTTTTAATCGAGGGAGCAGGGAGGTGAACACAGAAGGATAAAGGGGGGATGTGGGGCATAAGTGATCTGATTGTGGAAATGGGAAAGGGGGGCTTTTTAGGGAAACATGAGGGAGGTAAGTGCACAAGAAGGAGAGAGACACAGATAAAGTAATAAAAAAAAGTCGTAAGGATCATACTGCTTATCTGATAAAATGGTATAATACAAATAATTCTGTGTATAAATGTACATATAGAGTTGAAATGAAGTTTCCTCACCTAGACGGATAGGCTCCCCACAAGATCCGAAGATCACCTAACAAGAACCCCAGTGGATACCAGGCAGAAGAAGCTGTCTTCTGAGTTGTAGGTCAGGGTAGTCCAAGAGACTCCTAGAACATATGGTCTATTGCTATTGCCACTGGTTGTCCCCATAGGTGGAAGGCCAGCCACTATGGTGGAAGGTACCATGCACTTTAGAAACTATAGTTGACCTTAAAGCGTCTTCCCTAAGTACTAGCTCCATGGTGTTGAAGTTACCATGTAACTTCTAAAGGAGAGAGGCAACCAAGAGTCTTATCCAGCTATGATATCTACGATGTGTAACTATAACCCAAAGGCGAAGTATTGTATTGGCACACACAACTTGGGAGTTACTAATAAATTAGACTTCAGACCTGCTCTAAAAGAGAGAAGTCATGCCTGCTAATCCAAACCTAGTTCCTTACTGCTAGTGAAGTCACACAGATGGGAAGATAATCTACGAACACCACTTTATTAAACCAACATAATACCCAATTAAACTCTGAACGTTTGTCCTTAGACACACAGATAAATATAGAGTCCACCAATTATCAAAGACCCTCTCTTTGGCAACAGACAAGAGACCAGTATAGAAAACCAAAACAGATCAAAATCCAGTCCCAGTGGTTATATCTACATAGTACTCCTGCAACTAAGGGTGACCTTAAATGCAGGAAATGAGTGTGAGAGGCAGAGGACCAGGAGGTTTGCTATGAAACTGTTTTCCAGTAATGCCAGAAGCTACACCTGTAAAGTCTCCAGCATGCTGGCCTAAATGTGAGCAAAAACAAATGTACCAAAGGAAAAGGGAAGAAGACCGCAAGGCTTCTTCCTCCCTACACACAGAACCATAGGCAGCTAAGGAATTCTGAGAGTGGGAAGATTGTCTTCTCCAGGGAAGACCACACCAATGGGTTATGCAATGTGGTGTGATTTTGTTATAATCTCAGAAATAAAGTGAAAAAAAATAAACCGTAAGAAAAACAGAGTTTCACCTTTACTGCACAGAGAGTTTTCCTGTGACTTTTTAAATGATAAAAACATTGTAACACAGACATGTACAGGCTTTGCATGAGACTATCCAGAAATAATTTAAGGTGTGAAAAATTTTGAGTGTAGATGATATGCAGAAAATGGACTCCAGACAGTTGTTTTAACTACATCCTAGATGCCATACATGTGCATTGTAAGTAGGAGAATTACCGCCCCGACCTACCGAACGGCTCAGGTTAGACTCATCTAGCTTAAATGTGCTTATAGGAGTTTAATTTGCCTGCAGTTGAACAAAATCTCCTAACTGAAATCCTATTAATATAATACAGTGTCAACTACCCCATACCTCAATCACATGGACACTCTTTAAAGCTGATTAAATGCAAACCCACAAAACCTCATGGTAATAAATAATGACCTAAAAGCTCAATATAGAGAAACTGACACTTTGCCCTAGCTGGCTGGAAGCCATGGGTCAT
Source organism: Rattus rattus (assembly GCF_011064425.1). Classification (NCBI taxonomy): domain Eukaryota; kingdom Metazoa; phylum Chordata; class Mammalia; order Rodentia; family Muridae; genus Rattus; species Rattus rattus. Next base: position 202,627,798 of record NC_046154.1, on the reverse strand, counting down.
TACTGCTGTCTGGAAACATGAAGGGTGTCATATATTAACTGTACATGGGACAGATGATGAGTATGTCATGTATATGTACAGAGAGAGAGAGAAAGAGAGAGAGAGAAAGAAGCACACTCTCACACATGCAACCCACTTACTTTGGCTGTGAAACAAACCTGACAGAGGGCTCTTTTGCTCTGTTTCAAGAAGGTAGAATAGACAACAAGCAGTTTCCACACCTTCGAGTGCCAGAGGCTTAGGGGCTGAATTTTAAAGGCAAGAGCTCTAGGCTCTGAGAACCAGAAAAGTATGGCTCTTGGTTCCCAAAGCCCCAGATTTATGGCTTTTGACTCAAAACCATAATCTTGAGAAGCAAAGACTTACCTCTCTATGCTCTTGAACCCAGAGACCTGGGCTCCATGCTGTAGCAGCCAGAGGATCACTGAGGTGGTCTAACTCACAGCTGTGAGCGACATGTGTGGCCTTGGTGGTTACGCTCTCTCGTGCTGACTGAGTCTCTCTTCAAGTTCCAGGGACAGAGCTTTAAGGCTGCTACACAACCTTGTCTCACAGTCACCTCATCCTTCTACACTCTTAGCTTTCACAGCCTTCTACTCTGTGACCTCCTCAGTAGTGTATCAGAAATCCTCCCCCCTTCCTGCCCCCCACTCTCCCTGGCCCCCACCAACCCTATCCTTCTGGGTCCAGTCTCTCGGTCTCTATGCTCATGTTAACTCTTCAAAACTCCTAAGATATCCTCTGGCAGCTGTGTCACCTGCTATTGGAAGACCAAGAAATCAGAAACTGCCCTCCAACACCTTTTTAATTTTTTCCTTCTTGCATGTATCTATCTCAGTATACCCAGGAAGAAATATTAAAAGCAGACAGAGAAGCTATTTGGAAAGGTTTGACTGTGACCTAATGATGCTCATTAAGCAAGGCCGAGGAGTAGCAGAAGGCAGGAGAAAGCTTACAGACAAACAGGAGAAGGAGAAGGCACCTTATACTGGCTGAGGTGGGTGGGCCGGAAGTCTCACGAGACTAGGGACAGGTCAGAATTTATGGAGGGTCATCTGGAGGTTTTGTTTAATAATCTAAAGTCCCTCCTAAGATGTCAGGGTGCCTAGAGCGGCAGTCACAGAAGTCAGTCGGGGTCATGACAGTAGTGGGGATTTCTGTGGCTGAGTGGCGACTTCTGGGGGGCACCCCAAGCTAAGATAAAATCTCTGTCACATCTGTGGCTAGTTTGCGGCTCCTCAGAGTGGTTTTGGGGAATTTCACACAGATATGATAGTGTTGGTGACAGGTCAACAAGGAGATGATGTAGAGGCTGTTTGATTGACAGCACTTGCAACTGACTGCTACTGACTAGTGGAGCTTCCCGAGTATCAGCAATATCTCTTGCAACCCTGTTTTGCTCAGAGCCACGGGGAAAGCTGTGGTGGCTATGGTTCTGACTTTTACCCCAGCTACCCTTAGGCAATCTTTCAATTCTACTCTGTCCTACAGTTACTGTAGTTGGGGGCTGGAGTCTGACAGCCGTCAATCAAATGTCCCTATGGCCTGCTCCAACAGCATCCTTTGTTTAAAGTAGAATAGGGGGTTGAAAAAGTTTTTGTTTCGGTTTGGTTTTCTTTTTGTTTCGAAGGGCATTGTGGGAAGCTCACTGCTCTCACCATACCACCACTCTCTGCCAATAAGCTGAGCCACTCTAACAGTTGCTGGGCTTCACTAATATATTTTAATTACAATTAAACTTTTACAGTGATATAATATCTAATCATATATAAGTTTTTATATGTGATTATTATTATCATATTTTACATGTTAGACTATTCGAGGCCTGGGAAATGCTGAGAGTGGGAGAAATGATCTTCTGCAAGGAAGAGCTCCCCACTTGGTTATTCATTATAAAGTAGCCAGCCCTGAAATCATATGCATACAGCATACAGATAGAAATTATATAAAATGTGCAAATATATTTAAATAATTTGTACTTATGTATGTGTTAGTGGCAATGAAAACCAAAGATGTTGGTCATTTAGTAGGGGCATTGCAGGACTGTAGAATAGAGGGAAAGTGAAAACAATGTAAAACATAATCTATATGTGAAAAGCTGAATTAAAAATGGAAACATAATGACAAATTTACCTTTATATCTCCAGTCTCATGCTTGGTTTCCTCGTCTGGTCTTTCCTTTTATTCATCTCAAATTCTGTCCCCCTTTCCTGTGTGTGTGTGTGTGTGTGTGTGTGTGTGTGTGTGTGTGTGTGTGTGTGTGTGTGTATGCGTGTGTGTATGTATGTATCTTTTGACTGAATGAATCCTTAAACATTGTGACATTAAAGGGGCTACTGTGTCTTCAGAAAACTCCAGTTTGGTTCCCAGCATCCATGTCAGGTGGCTCACAGCCACATGTAACACCAGCTCCAGTAGACACTTTTCTGCGTTCCCTAGGGATAGAAACACATTCGTATATACACAAACAGGCATAGACATAAATCAATAAAGTTAAACATGTTTTAAAATTTATAAGGTGTCTGAACAATATACATACCACCATATATAATAATAATATATTTGGGCTGTCATTTAGTTTGTTTTGTGTCATCTTCTTGCTGTAGATAGTTCGATTAGTCTTTCCCAAACTGACCACATCTGTGTTTTACATTACATTTGTAACTTTAATGCTTCTGAAGGTTTAAAATTGTACCTCCCTAGCTTTTATTTGGTTCATTTTAAATATTAGACACTTTTAAGTTTTACTTATTTTTACTTTAAATTTTAATTATATTCTATGTTCATAGATCCATTTTTCCTCCTGTACCCCCTCTCTCTCTTCCTTCCCTCTCATTTTTCCCCCTTGCTGTAGTTATTAAAGCAAAAGGTTCAGGCCCCACTTCCACGGATACAATTTTGAGCATGTAGAAGTGACTGATCAAGAGTGACTAGTTGGCTCCAGCCCTGCTGGTGGGTTTTTATGACACTGCTCTCTTTCTTTTTATTTATGTAATTTTTTTGTTTGATTGACTTTCAACTATGCTAATATCAGAAGTATATATATCTGAAAATGATCACACCAGATATATGATGTTTAGAAGCTACCATTGATAAATTGTAATGGCTAGAATCTTAGGAAAATGCGAACTCATCCAGTTTGTGGTTAACTTGTTAATCTTGTGTGAAGAAGGAAACTGTTGCTAATGCATGCATTTGTGTTTCTTCCTCTTCTGCTTGCCTCCTCCTTTGTAACCAAGGTCCATAGTCTAAGAATGAAATGCAATAGATCTTGCCTCACACTTTTACATAAAGCAGAACATAATGTTTATTTTTACTTTATCTTTTCCACTCTCTTATCTATATAGGAAAAATTAATGTATTTCCATGACACCGTTTATTGGGATTTAATTAGAACTGAAGTGAAAGTATCTCTTTTTATACTTTGAAATCAAAATCATCGATTTGCTGTTAGTTTTCCTGTCTTTATGTTAATTTTGTTTTTCTTATTCATTGATGTTTGCTTTTTGGGTTTGTGTGTGTGTGTGTGTGTGTGTGTGTGTGTGTGTGTGTGTGTGTTTACAGGTACTAATTTAGAATTTCTTGGGCACCATTCCCCTAGTTGTCTGCCACCTCAACTTTGTTTGTGACTCTGCTGTCAGCTTGGTCTACATAAGAAGTTCAGGTCAGCAGGAGATAGAGACCATGAACTATTTGTTTTAATTGTTGCTCCAACAAAATATCTGACCAAGGAAATTTACATAAGAAGATTTCTGTTTTGTCTTTCAGTTCTGCAGGTTCTAAAGTTCTGCAGTTTGGGGACAGCAAGCAGGCATAGTGACAGGGGTAGGAGGCTGCAGATCATTTTAATTCCACAGTCAAGAGCCAGAGAGGACAGTGGAGTTCTTATACTCAGCTGACTTTTCCTTTCACTTTTTATTCACTCCAAGACTCCAGCACCCAGAACAGTACCATCCGTGGCACAGAGTGTCTTGCCACTTCCTTTAACTTATTCTGCACTATGCCTCACAAGCATGGCCAAAGATGTTCTATGGTGATTCTACATCCTATCAAGTTGACAATCAAGATTAAACATCACAAACTCTGTCTCAAACCAGAAACAAAGGAAAACATTACAACAATGACAGTTCTTGATCAAGTTTCAAGCCCAGTAAAGTTTTCTTCTGCTTTATCTCTATTTGCTTATTCTGACTTACTTTTTATCCCTTGTCGTTTACACATGTTAATTTCTACTACATCTATTATTTCCTTAGTTCGTTGATGTCTTATACGTACTTGGATTTTTTTATTTTATTTGTCTGGGTGATGTTGCTGTAAACCTGGCCCCAAATCCCGCTTTACTTTCAACCCATACATTCCTGGCTTCTTCGCTTCATTCTCCATGATATCATAATTTGGAGCGATGTTTTATGCCCTTTTATGAATATCATTGAAATATAGAAAATGTAAAATTATGCACATCAGCTAGGTAACATGCATGCTTTTGACATGTGGACATATATGTTACTAAAATCAGGTTAAAAACCTTGAACATTCTTCATTTATTTATGATAGAATCATTTAAAATCTTTCCCTTGCCTTTTGAACCATGTGTTACAATTGCTGCTTGTACCCACCCAGATGTGAAACGGTACAGCTGGATTTCTCATTCCTATCACATCAGGCACAAATCAACTGAGTTTTGCCATGTATTCTTCGCCCTCTCTTCTGGCCCTTAGCAGCCAATGTTCTTCTCTCGATTCCCATCAGACCCGCTGGACATGTTTAATCTTCCTGTGCTTAGTTCACTTCATATGCCTTAATGATACCCTGCTCCATTCACACTGCCACAAATGTCGCTATTATTTTCTAATAGACCATACAGGTATTGATCAGAATGTGGTAAAAAGTGAGCCTTTGCACCATCTCCTGGGAAAATTAAATTAGTACAGTTATTGTGAGAAACCAGCATGAAGAAGCCTCAAAAATTAAAGCTATAAATATCACAAATTCTGGTAATCACACCCCAGTACATCTTTAAGGGAACTGGGTCAAAATGCTGAATAGCCACCTGCACTCCTGTGTTCTCTGACACACTGTTAACTCTAAGGGATGGAAAATTCCTTATGTCTGTTAGCTGACAAATGTAAAGAGCGGTATGGCATCTTAACACAATGTAATATCATTCCACCGTAAAAGGGGATTGAGTATTGACTTTTGAGTTTCTCATCCAATTAAAAATTTCCATTATACTTTTGAGTCTGTTTAGTTATAAATGTTTCAGTTTTCCTATCACATTTCAGATCAGATGACCAGATAATTTATTTTAAAGAAATACTTTCTTAGCACTTAAGCTCTTTTTAACATTTTGATACACAGCATGTGATTTTATTCACTCTGAATCATAGCCATCTAGGAGATTGCTCATAATTAGAAGTATTTTTTATTTATATCATACTTCAGATCTGTTTTTAATTCAGATATTATCTCATTAATGGATACGTGTTAGTGACTTACAAGAACTTCACTTATACAACAATGAAAAGAGCAGATACCCTTCAAGGCCGTGTAGCACAATGCTGAAAGAGCAAAATGTATAAGCATACACCTAGGGTTCAAAACAAACTCAGCTTCTCCATTAATGGCTTGCCTTAAGACTTTCATTTCTCAGTTTGTAGCTCTGAGAAATGGGCACTTTGATAGAATTTTCGACATATTAAGTTACATGTTAGTCATTTGGAATTATGTCTGGCATGCAAAATTATTAATAACAAGGTGTTATTAAGCATTTGTCATGTGTGTAATGTTCTAAGTATTTTCTATGACTCAATATAGTAAGCAACCACAATATCTATTGATTATAAAATATGAGACAATTACAAAAAGTAATAAAACAATCTTCCTTTTAGTAATAAAAAAAACAAATGCATGGAATTTATTTCACAAATCTTTCTCATTTTATCAACAATCAGTAGTCCCAATGGATATGTTGAATGAATGAGTTCACGGTGAACTAAATGGTCATGAAAGTTGAGGACATTTATGGTAGTCCTTGATGATGTGAAAAACACTCAAATGATAGGGTGAATTATAACATTATAACATTATAAATATCATTTTAACAATTATCCAATCAATTGACCATGAGAAAGAATCGAACACAAGGGATCACCAGAATTTGATGCCCGTGTAAACCAGACTATCAATTAGGACTCCAAACTTTGAAACTGGGATCAACAAACTTTTTAAATCACAGGGTATTAATTTTCTTAGCCTTGCAAGTCATGATCTAAACTTAAACTACTGATATATGATGTTGTTGGAAGTAGCAAGTGAGTGGGTGCGATTGTGTCCCAATAAAATGCTTCTAAATTTAAAGGCTGGTAATTTTGGACAGAGGGTCAGTTTTCTGACTCCTTTACAATACAATATAATCAGAAAATTATGCCTTGTTATTTAACACTGATAATTCTGTAAATGTTTGATGTATGTCAATTAATGTGATTATTGCCCAATGCTTTATCCTAAGCATTTTGATCATGTAGATTCAGTAGGATATTCAAGACAGTAAGAGCTTCAAAGAAGCAAAGTAGAAGATGTATGCACTGTGTGCCTCTACTCAAGACTATAATCTTGTGAGGCATCAGCCCTGTTGTAAAGCAAAACTGCATGTTAATTAGCACAATACAGTGTCTGTAAAGAGTGCTCTAATGATGTCATGCAAATGCTGTCTTTGACTTTAAAGGACCCATTACACTTTTGATGAAAACTCAGGTGACATCATATATTATTCAAAGTTATGACTGACCAGCTGCATATGCTCCAGCTGCACATGTATCAGAAGATGGCCTTGCTGGCCACCAGTGGAAGGAGAAGCCCTTGGTCCTGCCCAGGTAGGACCCGCAGTATAAGGGAATGTCAGGGGAGCAGTAAGGGGGAGTGGATTAGGAGGGGAACACCCTTATAGAAGAAGGGGAGTGGGAGGGGATGGGGGCTTATGGACAGGAAACCGGGAAAGGGAATAACATTTGAAATGTAAATAAATATCCAAAAAATGTTTAAAAAAAGTTATGGACTAGTTAAAGAAAAATCATCAATATTGGCAATAAAATTCTGGTTTCCTAAATCAAAAATTAGTACTATTTTATATAATAGATTTTCTTGTTCTTGTTCATACATACTAATATATATATATATATATATATATATATATATAGTATAGAAAAATTGGAACACTAAAACACATGATAGAAAAATCATAAATGTCATATCATGATATATTATTGATGAATGTAATTTTTGGAGTTTTGAATTCATGAATAATATTTTTAAGATAAAAATTATTATATGTCAAGGACCTATTTTTCTGAAACTCATATTCAGAGTAATATTTAAAAATTTCCTGGAAGTTTAATATTTCTGTTTTCTTTAATATTGTGATATGGGAACTCTGTGATAAATATCTAATAGACTAAAAAAACTGGTTAAAATGTGATTTTAGTACTTCTTGACTGTTACTTCCAGAACAGACAAATTCTCCCTCTGACTAGCATTTTGATGACACGTTTCCAAACAGAAATCAAACAAAACAAGCAAAACCACAAAAATATAATAAAAACTAGTAAACCATGGAGTTTAGCAAAAAAAATCATGATGTAACTTCATTAAAATTTTATATATTAGCAATAAAATGTAGCATGACAAGAATATGGCTTTGTTCATAAAACCGACTTCAGCGTAGGCTCTTGTTATGGCTTAAGAAAGATATATGAACAGTTTGAAGAAAATTACAGGAATAAATCTTTCTTGGCTGCCCCTAAAGCTCTACAGATAGTTAAAAACAAAAACACAGGAGACAGTGAAAGTTATAAATTGCCTTGGGTTATTTAATCCTCTACGTGTCAAGACTTGTGAATTTTATTGATAGAATATTAGTGTTGTTAGTGTTTACCTTCATTAGCTACTCAAAAAACTGGGATGATGTGCAGCACCGGCCAAGTCTTAAAACTATCGGTACCCCAAGCTCAGAGTATAGTTTTTTTTCCTTTTATTTTATATTTACTTTATTTATATTTCAAATGTTATCCCCTTTCCTGGTTTCCCCTTTAGAAACCCACCATCCCATCCTTCTCCTTCCCACCCACTCACCCACTCCCACTCACCACGCACTCCCACCCCACCCATCCACCCACTTCCACCTCACCGCCCTGGCATTCCCCTACAATGAGGCAGCAAGCCTTCATATGACCAAGAGCCTCTTCTTCCATTGATGCTCAAAAAGGCCATTCTCTCCTACATTTGTGGCTGGAGTCATGGGTCCCTCCATGTGTACTCTTTGGTTGGTGGTTTAGTCCCTGCGGAGCTCTGGGGAGCCTGGTTGGCTGGTATTGTTGCTCTTCTTATGCGATTGCAAACTCCTTCAGTTACCTCAGTCCTTCCTCTAATTTCCCCGTTAATACTTTCACAACTGCATCCAGATGAAAGTTTCCTAATGCTGTATGTATTAATGTAATATTTCAAGATAGTTTCTATAAAGCGAGTCCAGACAGTGATGGTGTTGGATATAGAAATCTTCTGTCTTGGGCTTGAGAAATGGCTAAGATGTTAAAAGCATTTGGAACACTTCCAGGGGAACTTCGTTCAAGTCCCAGCACCCATATTGGAGACAGCTCACAAATGTTTGTCCCTCTAGGGAATACTATGACTTTGTCTGGAATATTTTTTTAAACGTTCATTTTATTTGTTTGCCTACAACTTTCTTTTTAGTTAATTGCTTAGTTAATTAACATCCCAAGCACTGCCCCCACAGAGTTCCCCATCACTAAGAACCTCCCTTCATGCCCCCTTCCCCCTCACTGGGAGCCTCCCTCCATCTCCCTTCCTCTTCTCCTCTTCTGGGAAGAATGATGTGTTGATATTTAATTTTATATTCCTTTTCTTGTATTGTTTTTATTAGTGAGAACAACGAAGATAAGAGAAAGTGTTCTACCCTAACCCTTTAACTAATTCTGTGGATGACCTCATTTTGTTCCTGGCATCCAGCTCTATTTCTGCTACAATTCAGAGCTCTGGCTTTTAGTTTTGAACTTGAATGATGAACTCTCAATTTCCATTCTGTTCTTATTCTCATCTTATTTTTATTGTTTTATTTGTACCTGTTTCTCAATTGAAGGATTGCTTATAGGTTAAAGTTTGTTTGCATATCAACAAACCTTATTTGCCAAAGTTCATGACTTCCCAAATATTTGAAAAATAAATTTGATAAGTGAACAGTAGAATGAGAAAGGATACATTTTTAGAATTTCTTTGAAATTTTTAGAGAAATGATACAGATGTTAGGTTCATTCCAATTTCCCTCATATCACAGATGTTGCTGACACCGACTTCAGCAAGTCCATTATGAAAAATAACACTTTGAGCCTCAATTAATTACCTGTAAAATGGGAGTAATAATATGTATCTCTAAATCCACGACTCATTATTTCAGAAGCAAAATATAAGTTTAAGTTGTTTGAGATATTAATATAGTATATCAGTTATTAAACCAGACAAATTGATAAGATTTGACATGCTATATTAATCATCAGCACATTTCAGAACATACATGCTGAGACATCAGTCACCTTCATTGTATGCATAAATGCATTGCATAATAATAAAGAGACATGTTAGACAAATAAATATATATATACTTATAGTTCAAAAGAACAAAATTATTATGTGTCTTGTGATATTCTTAGTAAATAGTTTCAAACACAAGAACTAGAAAAATGGAGTACATTCACTGTAAGAGATACATGTGTGTATTTGTGTGAGTTCATGTGTGTGTTTATGCATTTGTTTGTATTTTCATCACATGAAGTACTACATAGATCTTATTAACATTATTTTATAGATTGTTGTATTTTGTGACTTCTATCAGGATAAATTCTTTTAGATATATTTGTTAATTTGGGTCAAATCGTACAGGGCACAGATACATTTATTTTAATATGGACAAATAGACACTCCCTGCTGGGCACTCCCCTGCCTCCACTGTTGTCATCTGCTGCACCTGCCTGCTGATTTTCTTTTCTGTGGGAAGATGGAGTTGGACCTTTGCCTCTATTGTCCTCCATGTTATCTCTACATGAAAAGAAGCAACCTTTGTAATCTCCCAGTTCTAGCTTATGACATACATTTCTTTGATGTGGATAGGAATATTTAAAAGAAAACGATTTCTTTGGAAATACCATTGCAACCCCAGTCATCTGTCTGTCTGTGTAACTCATTTTTGGTAAAAGGAATACATTTCATGCCATCTAGTTGATGCAATTTCTAACTCGGATTTTTAAAAAGTCCTTTGTGTGATGCTTTGGAAAGCCTCTGCTTTGATTGTCATTAGCTGTACATCTGGTCAAAAAATATTCTCCACATGTTGCTTGCAGGAAAGGAAGTTTGCGAAACTATAACCCACGACTCAGTGGAATATTAGTAAAGTGTTTCCGTTATACATGGTCATTTAAAATGTCCATATGGGTTTGTCAATACAGCGTTCGAGATGTAACAAATTAATACATTTACTTCATCTTAATTCGCAGACAGATGGCAGGAACAGGATTGAGGGATGTGCTGGGCTATCCCTCAGCTTGTCAAGACTTATTTACAGAGCAGGAGCCATTCTCTCATGGCTGATTATCTGCTTCATTTAGTAGAAAGAAAATTAACCTCTGGTTTCCAGGCTGATGACACAGCAGGTAATGAACCACAAATGCTACAAAGTATCCCAAAAAGGACTCAGTCTTCAAATCTAACAAGACACATTACAAGCCAAATTGCTTTAGTGGACCCAAGAGATAGGGTTAATTATTTTTGCTTACTAGTTGGAATGATAAAATTTCTAGAAGGATTGAAGAGGTTTATTTCCTAACACTAAGTAAAAAGCACTATTTTTAGGTGATGTTTTCACATAACTGCATTAAAAAAATAAAAAAAAAAAATCATGGCTTGCCATGCACCTGATGTAGAGAGGAAGGTTCAGGGCAGTGAAGCACAGATTTCAACTCCATATGTCACATGTTACTTCATCCTTAACTGAAGACAAGACCTACAGAAAAAGCTATCAATTCAAAAGGTGACTCAAAACGAAAAAAACGTGGGATTTTTGTAGACACAAAATTCAGTTATGCTCCTGCTAATCAATTTCCAATCTGAGTCACCTCATTGAGAACTGAAACTTAGTGACACCGATTATGGATACCAATGGAAATGTAATTTTATCATAAATTACGTTGGTAGACTACTTTTTAGTAAAAGTCCTCTTGTATAATTCAGTCTGGCCTTGAACTCCTGGCCTTCTTGCCTTAGCGTCTTAAATACTGGGATTCCATGCAGGTTGAACTCACATGTGTTCCACACAAAGCCAAAATGCCAAGGTGCAGCTCTGAAGGAGCAGTAACTAGCTCACACCCACTGTTCAGTTTTCCAGTAAAAAGAATGGCAATCTAAAAACTAAACTCTACATTTGAGCTGAGAATGGATCTAAGTAAAGATTAAGTGCAACACCATGGTCTTCAGCCTAGAGCGACATATGCCTAATATTAACATGGTTTTTAAAAATCATGATCAGAGATATTCTGCCAAGACTCAAAATCTAGAGATAATTGCAGTAAAATCTATTAAACCAATGTTGGAGTCTAGGTAAAAAAGCCAACAGACTTAGATTTTTCAGTTAGCTGTGTGTATTTAGGTGAGATAAACCTTGTTAAATATACATTTTTTTAAGAAAATTATTTATTTTATGTATGCGAGCACACTGTTGCTGTCTTCAAACACACTAGAAGAGGGCATTGGACCCCATTACAATTGGTTGTGAGCCACCATGTGGTTGCTGGGAATTGAACTCAGGACCTCTGGAAGAGTAGTCTGTGCTCTTAACTGCTGAGCCATCTCTCCAGCCCATCCCTTAAGTACAGATATTCCAACTTGTTGGTAAATGATCAAATAAAAGAAACAGAGACCATAAGTAATTTTAGCTTGGTATAGACAATAAGTAGACTTATAAACATTACACTGAAATTACATGGGAAAAAATGAACGGTATGTTTAAAATTGCCAGTGTCCTCTTAAGGATGCAAAGGAATAATTGAGATCAACTCCCGCTAAAATGATCAAAACGTAATAAGTAGGCTGAGTGATGTGTGTTTCCCAATGACGGAGAAGCATATGCCTGGAGCTTTTGGAATGTTATAAGAGGCTAAACTATTCTCAGTTTGGGGTTTCCTGTTCTTGTTTTGAGAAAGTATATATACTTCCTATGCCTTTACACTGCCTAGATGTTTATCATGGCTGCAATATCTTATATATAAGACAGGATGTTGGTGTGAAAAGAGGGGCGACTGATATATACATCCACTCTAAGTGCGGTTGGTTCATCAGGAGTCCAGTTTTGACAAAGGTGCCCAATGTGTCCATTGTTCTGTACTCCAGCCACACACAGTCACTGAGCACCAGAAGTGCAGATAGTAAGACAGAAGAGCTGGAAATGAAGCAGCTTAGCTCGTAACAGGGTCTACTTTTAGTTCACTTGACATTTGTCTTCAACTGGGAACCTTGTCTTTGTGTTACTAGGATCCACACAGCAGCCCTCAATCTGTAAAAGGGGAAATGCAGAGAGTGGAGAAATATACAGCGATGTAAGTAGAGTCAATTCATAATTTCTCCTAATCTTTGTCCTATATAATACATTAAATTAAAAGGTATACCTTTAACATTTGTATTTTTGGGTTTTAATTTTCAATTAAAAATAATTACACCATTCTCCCACTTTCCCTCCGACCCTTATTACTTTCTCTCCCCAGCTACTACCTGTCAAACTCCTAGCCTTTTTCTTTCATCAGGGTTATTATATGTGTATGCATAAAGCTTTAAGGACAGATTGTTGTGTCTATTCATTGTTATTTCCCATACATGATTTCAGGGCTGAGTACTTTGTATTTGATAACCAATTAGTATGCTGATCACCTGGTCAGACACCCCCTCCCCTTCTCACCCCATTAGTTGCCCACAGTTCATTGTCTGGGAATGCGACTGTGTGTGAGTCACCACCTTCTGTGCTGCATGCATACTAATCCTGGCGTTCGTGGGTTCTTGTTGAGGTAGTCCCTCCGTTGAGTCCCACACTCCACTTCTAGGACACAATCTCACTGTTCTCTTGCTGTTCCTCTGTCTCTTACAATCTTTTCTCTCCCTCTTCCCCAGTTCTCACTGAGCCTCAGGGACAGGAATTGTGTTGTAGAAGTGTCCCTTCGGAATGGGCACCCCACAACCAGTTGCATTTTTTGCATTTGACCCCATGAGGTTTTCTTTCATGATCTCTGTCTGCAGGGAAGAGATGTTTCATCGAAGAGGTGTGAAAGTTACAGATGTAGGTGGGTATAAGGATGTTAGGAATCATGTTGGTTTAGTAAATTGGCAGTCGTGGATTTACTTCTAAGATTCATGATCGCAGTGGCCTCAGGTGCTCGGCCAGGTTTGCAGTGCCTGAGGTGATTTCCCTTCTGTTGAGGGTGCCATCAGCATTAGATATCGGTTTGCCCACCCCAAGATATGAGGGCCACTATTATACCCTTAGGGACACCTTACTATGTGGATCAGTGCTGTGCATCTGACACTTTCTCCTGCAGTTTAAAGCCACTTGTCATCAAAGGTACACATAGACCTTTAGACAAACACACACATACACACCTAGGTTTTTAAATTTTTAAATAAGTCATTTATTTTTATTGCAATTCCAGCTATCTGGTGAAATTGTATTTTTTTTTAATCTGTAAGATAATTGAGTTGAGAATGATTTTGTGCCTAAATTGTTTTAAACTGTCTTTTCACTCACTGGTACTCTGTTCTATTTTTCTGGGTCACATATACCACCACCCCAAAGCACTTTCCCGATATCCAATCTTCTTAATGTGAATTTTATCTTGTGACATTACTCATGCTCACAGTGTCCTGACACTGGTCATTTGTCTCTCCTCACCTCTGATTCTCTATGATGTATAACTATTGTATTAAACAAATTGTGTTGTTCAGACCACATGTCTCTAAATTTACAGAGACACACATTTTTGAGCAGAGTGACCTGCTGTAAGCGTTTAACCTGCTGTGCTTAAGTAATCTAACTGTTGCCCATGGCTTTCTCAGTATAATGCACTAGGGCTTACTGTTATTACTCTCCTATTCTCCGTGCTGTAGAATAATCATGGTTTTGTGAATCACAAGGTATAAAGAAGCATACATAGTAAGTTATGACATGTGGGAATATTATCAAACCATAGAACTTGAATGCTATAGACTTAATTTGAAATTATCTATGTAAATTGTTCTCTTTATAGACCATTTTATTGTTTGACTCCTGTAGCAATGTGTGGGGTAATCTGAGCTGGAAAAAAATGCTACTGTATGTCAGTTTCATTAGAGAGCTTTTTTATGTCTAACTTTCCAGGAGCAAGAATACACAGATACCTAGTTACACGTGCTTGCGATATATTAGTAACAGTGTCATCTGGGAGACATTATCTCTTCAATCGGTGAACTGATTAGGCTTCCCTCCTGATGTGAGTGGGCAACATGTAGCTTGTTCCGGCTTCAATATAGCCAACAGGTAAAGGGCGTTAGACTGTGTCTTTCTTTTCCTTAAGTTTAAAAAATATATTTATTTATTTTTTATGTATATAGAATGTTTTGCGGAGCAAACCACTGAACTGAGAATGGGACCAACGTTGAAGGAATCAGAGAAAGGACTAGAAGAGCTTGAAGGGGCCCAAGACCCCATATGAACAACAAAGCCAACCAACCAGAGCTTCCAGTGACTAAGCCACTACCCAAAGACTATACACGGACTGACCTGGGCTCCAACCTCATAGGTAGCAATGAATAGCCTAGTAAGATCACCAGTGGAAAGGGAAGCCCTTGGTCCTGCTAAGACTGAACTCCCAGTGAATGTGATTGTTGGGGGGAGGGTGGTAATGAGGGGAAGATAGGTAGGGGAACACCCATAATGAAGGGGAGGGAGAGGGGTTAGGGGGATGTTGGCCAGGAAACCGGGAAAGGGAATAACAACCGAAATGTAAATAAGAAATACTCAAGTTAATAAAGGAAAAAAAAAGTGTTTTGCCTGCATGCATGTGCACCTGATGCCAACAGAGGCCAGAGAAGCCATTGAAAGCCCTGGACATGGAGTTACAGGTGATGATGAGCCCCAAGTATGTGCTGGGAACAGAATCACAGCTTAGTCTTTCAAAGGCTAGCCAGTCCTTGGTCACTAAACCAAATTTTATGACTCCTTTAACTTTGTTTTTTTTATCTTTGGTGCTAGTTGCTTCTGCCCTGGCCTTGTCCTGTTCTGTAGCCAGCACCGTCAGGTGACAATCTCTTCCAAAGATTCTCTTCTCCTAGGCTGCATTTACTCATTCACCTGGACGGCCAACTCTCTTGTGTAAAATGTCACACCATCCCTCTATCCAATCCCTTTCTGTCTTTTTATTTATTCACTTATTGATTTTATTCAGGTACTTAATTATAACCTCTTCAGTTTATCATTCTCTTGTATATTGTATGATGCAATTACATATATCACAACTATAATGTACTTTCTGGGAGTGTACAATTTGTGAGGCTCTCTGGAGCAACAGCGTCTCATCGCTCAGTTTCCTCTACCATTTTTTTTCTACCAAAAACTTGGCTTTCAGGAATGACAAATTTGGGTTATTATATGGTGAAAATAAAGTCCTAGCTAATATGTGAATATCATCAGTATATGAAAAATTAATATCCATTTGCATACACATACGCATGTAAGAACAGGCATGCATGTCTGTGTGAACACACACAAACGCACATTTTTTTTTTTTTGTAAATAGGTGTTATAGAGCAGTGGTTTTCAACCTTCCTAATGCTATGACCCTTTAATGTTGTCATGTTCTTGACATATTGTCATGACCACCAACCTTAAAATTATTTCTTTACTATTTCATAACTACTGTTATAAATCATAAAGTAAATATCTAAAATGCAGGAATATAATATATATATATATATATATATATATATATATATATATATATATATTCACACCCTTGAGTATATAGCAAGCAGGCTGTTGGTTATATAAATAAATAAATAATAAATAGATAGATAGATAGATAGATAGATAGATAGATAGATAGATAGATAGATAAGGGGACCTGAAGGTTGAAGCAAGCAGATAAGTGGTGAATAGTGAATGTGACAAGAGTTGGGGTTGAAGATAATCAAATACATTGCTTGCATGTTAAAAATGCAGTATAAACTACAAAAGCAATTATCAATCAATTTTCAAAGACAAAGAAAATACTAAGATTAAAGTTTCAAATATGAAATATAATGATGAATTACTTAATAAAAAACCCAGCAGTTGGGAATACTCACTGATTGCTCTTCTAAGGACCCAAGTTCATCTCCCAGCACTCACATGGGGGCTCACAAACATTGCTAACCCCAGTCCCAAGAGATCCAATGTCCTAGCCTGGCCTCTGCCGCACTGCACATGTGAAGTACACATAAACCTATGCAAGCAAAACACCTACAAACTTAAGAGATTTTAAATTAATTTAAAAAACAACGAGGGCATCCCCATGTCTGTTGATTCAGCTTCTGTTAAAATGTTTAAACAAAAGTGTCTTCAATACCACAGACATAGCAACATCTCTACTCAAGGGGGAATTTTCTATTTGAGCATCAAGGCAAAGACAAGAACCATGTGCGGGAAAGTCAGACAGGAAGTGGAGGTGACTTCCATAGTGTGGAGAGACTACGGGGAAGTTATAAGAGTGTAAAGGAAGACAGATGAGAAGGCATGTACACTCATGAACAGTGTATAACCGCGGATGACTGGGCTTAAAGTTGGAATGTTAGTCAGCATCCCATGGGACGACCTACTTTTTCAACATGCTCTCTACAAACATTGGCTATTCCTTATATGTACCTCACCTGGCACTCTCTGCTGCTCATTTCTAGTTGTATAATATAATCTTTCAAGTATGAAGAGAGAGCATGTATATAAACATGATGTTAACAAGAATTATAAAAGACTTTTGAACAAACAATGCTTTGCTTTGTCATAAACTAGGAATTAATATGGAAAGCAGTCAATAGGCATGAGGTTCACTTATGGGATAGGGGAAGAAGGAGACCAGAGGGGCCTCGCCCCAGTTAACCACTATGCAACTTGAGAAAACTATTATTTTAATTACTAAACTCTTTTTTTTTTTGTATTTTTTTATTAACTTGAGTATTTCTTATGTACATTTTTTGGCAAACATCCCTTCCTCCCCCCCCTTCCTTATAGGTGTTCCCCTCCCCACCCTCCCCCATTGCCCTCCCCCGACAGTCTAGTTCACTGGGGGTTCAGTCTTAACAGGACAGGGCTTCTCCTTCCACTGGTGCTCTTACTAGGATATTCATTGCTACCTATGGGTCAGAGTCCAGGGTCAGTCCATGTATAGTCTTTAGGTAGTGGCTTAGTGTCTCAAGCCCCTTCAAGCTCTTCAGTTCATTCTCTGATTCCTTCAGCAGGGGTCCCGTTCTCAGTTCAGTGGTTTGCTGCTGGCATTCGCCTCTGTATTTGCTGTATTCTGGCTGTGTCTCTCAGGTTCGATCTACATCCGGCTCCTGTCGGTCTGCACTTCTTTGCTTCATCCATCTTGTCTAATTGGGTGGCTCTATATGTATGGGCCACATGTGGGGCAGGCTCTGAATGGGTGTTCCTTCAGTCTCTGTTTTAATCTTTGCCTCTCTCTTCCCTGCCAAGGGTATTCTTGTTCCCCTTTTAAAGAAGGAGTGAAGCCTTCACATTTTGATCATCCGTCTTGAGTTTCATTTGTTCTAGGCCACTAGGGTAATTCAAGCATTTGGGCTAATAGCCACTTATCAGTGAGTGCATACCATGTATGTCTTTCTGTGATTGGGTTAGCTCACTCAGAATGATATTTTCCAGTTCAACCATTTGCCCTACAATTTCATAAAAGTCGTTGTTTTTGATAGCTGAGTAATATTCCATTGTGTAGATGTACCACATTTTCTGTATCCATTCCTCTGTTGAAGGGCATCTGGGTTCTTTCCAGCTTCTGGCTATTATAAATAAGGCTACGATGAACATAGTGGAGCACGTGTCTTTTTTATATGTTGGGGCATCTTTTGGGTATATGCCCAAGAGAGGTATAGCTGGATCCTCAGGCAGTTCAATGTCCAATTTTCTGAGGAACCTCCAGACTGATTTCCAGAATGGTTGTACCAGTCTGCAATCCCACCAACAATGGAGGAGTGTTCCTCTTTCTCCGCATCCTCGCCAGCATTTGCTGTCACCTGAGTTTTTGATCTTAGCCATTCTCACTGGTGTGAGGTGAAATCTCAGGGTTGTTTTGATTTGCATTTCCCTGATGACTAAAAGATGTTGAACATTTCTTTGGGTGTTTCTCAGCCATTCGGCATTCCTCAGCTGTGAATTCTTTGTTTAGCTCTGAACCCCATTTTTTAATAGGGTTATTTGTCTCCCTCTTGGTCTAACTTTTTGAGTTCTTTGTATATTTTGGATATAAGGCCTCTATCTGTTGTAGGATTGGTAAGATCTTTTCCCAATCTGTTGGTTGCCGTTTTGTCCTGACCACAGTGTCCTTTGCCTTACAGAAGCTTTGTAGTTTTATGAGATCCCATTTGTCGATTCTTGATCTTAGAGCATAAGCCATTGGTGTTTTGTTCAGGAAATTTTTCCAGTGCCCATGTGTTCCAGATGCTTCCCTAGTTTTTCTTCTATTAGTTTGAGTGTGTCTGGTTTGATGTGGAGGTCCTTGATCCACTTGGACTTAAGCTTTGTACAGGGTGATAAGCATGGATCGATCTGCATTCTTCTACATGTTGACCTCCAGTTGAACCAGCACCATTTGCTGAAAATGCTATCTTTTTTCCATTGGATGGATTTGGCTCCTTTGTCAAAATTCAAGTGACCATAGGTGTGTGGGTTCATTTCTGGGTCTTCAATTCTATTCCATTGGTCTATCTGTCTGTCTCTGTACCAATACCATGCAGTTTTTATCACTATTGCTCTGTAATACTGCTTGAGTTCAGGGATAGCGATTCCCCCAGAAGTCCTTTTATTGTTGAGCATAGTTTTAGCTATCCTGGGTTTTTTGTTATTCCAGATGAATTTGCAAATTGTTCTGTCTAACTCTTTGAAGAATTGGATTGGTATTTTGATGGGGATTGCATTGAATCTGTAGATCGCTTTTGGCAGAATGGCCATTTTTACTATATTAATCCTGCCAATCCATGAGCATGGGAGATCTTTCCATCTTCTGAGGTCTTCTTCAATTTCTTTCTTCAGAGTCTTGAAGTTCTTGTTGTACAAATCTTTTACTTGCTTGGTTAAAGTCACACCGAGGTACTTTATATTATTTGGGTCTATTATGAAGGTGTCGTTTCCCTAATTTCTTTCTCGGCTTGTTTCTCTTTTGTGTAGAGGAAGGCTACTGATTTATTTGAGTTAATTTTATACCCAGCCACTTTGCTGAAGTTGTTTATCAGCTTTAGTAGTTCTCTGGTGGAACTTTTGGGATCACTTAAATATACTATCATATCATCTGCAAATAGTGATATTTTGACTTCTTCTTTTCGATCTGTATCCCTTGACCTCCTTTTGTTGTCTGATTGCTCTGGCTAGAACTTCAAGAACTATATTGAATAAGTAGGGAGAGAGTGGGCAGCCTTGTCTAGTCCCTGATTTTAGTGGGATTGCTTCAAGTTTCTCTCCATTTAGTTTAATGTTAGCCACTGGTTTGCTGTATATGGCTTTTACTATGTTTAGGTATGGGCCTTGGATTCCTATTCTTTCCAGGACTTTTATCATGAAGGGGTGTTGAATTTTGTCAAATGCTTTCTCAGCATCTAATGAAATGATCATGTGGTTTTGTTCTTTCAGTTTGTTTATATAATGGATCACGTTGATGGTTTTCCGTATATTAAACCATCCCTGCATGCCTGGGATGAAGCCTACTTGATCATGGTGGATGATTGTTTTGATGTGCTCTTGGATTCGGTTTGCCAGAATTTTTGTTGAGTATTTTTGCGTCGATGTTCATAAGGAAATTGGTCTGAAGTTCTCTTTCTTTGTTGGGTCTTTGTGTGGTTTAGGTATAAAGTAATTGTGGCTTCATAGAAGGAGTTGGTAGTGCTCCATCTGTTTCAATTTTGTGGAATAGTTTGGATAATATTGGTATGAGGTCTTCTATGAAGGTCTGATAGAATTCTGCACTAAACCCGTCTGGACCTGGGCTCTTTTTGGTTGGGAGACCTTTAATGACTGCTTCTATTTCCTTAGGAGTTATGGGGTTGTTTAACTGGTTTATCTGTTCCTGATTTAACTTCGGTACCTGGTATCTGTCTAGGAAATTGTCCATTTCCTGCAGATTTTCAAGTTTTGTTGAGTATAGGCTTTTATAGTAAGATCTGATGATTTTTTGAATTTCCTCTGAATCTGTAGTTATGTCTCCCTTTTCATTTCTGATTTTGTTAATTTGGACACACTCTCTGTGTCCTCTCGTTAGTCTGGCTAAGGGTTTATCTATCTTGTTGATTTTCTCAAAGAACCAACTTTTGGTTCTGTTGATTCTTTCTATGGTCCTTTTTGTTTCTACTTGGTTGATTTCGGCTCTGAGTTTGATTATTTCCTGCCTTCTACTCCTCCTGGGTGTATTTGCTTCTTTTTGTTCTAGAGCTTTTAGGTGTGCTGTCAAGCTGCTGACATATGCTCTTTCCTGTTTCTTTCTGCAGGCACTCAGCGCTATGAGTTTTCCTCTTAGCACAGCTTTCATCGTGTCCCATAAGTTTGGGTATGTTGTACCTTCATTTTCATTAAATTCTAAAAAGTTTTTAATTTCTTTCTTTATTTCTTCCTTGACCAGGTTATCATTGGTAGAGCATTGTTCAATTTCCCGCGTATATGTGGGCATTCTTCCCTTATTGTTATTGAAGACCAGCTTTAGGCCGTGGTGGTCCGATATACGCATGGGATTATTTCTATCTTTCTGTACCTGTTGAGGCCCGTTTTTTGACCAATTATATGGTCAATTTTGGAGAAAATACCATGAGGAGCTGAGAAGAAGGTATATCCTTTTGCATTAGGGTAGAACGTTCTCTAGATGTCCGTTCTGTCCATTTGGCTCATGACTTCTCTTAGTCTGTCTACGTCTCTGTTTAATTTCTGTTTCCATGATCTGTCCATTGATGAGAGTGGGGTGTTGAAGTCTCCTACTATTATTGTGTGAGGTGCAATGTGTGTTTTGAGCTTTAGTAAGGTTTCTTTTACGTATGTAGGTGCCCTTGTATTTGGGGCATAGATATTTAGGATTGAGAGTTCATCTTGGTGGATTTTTCCTTTGATAAATATAAAGTGTCCTTCCTTATCTTTTTTGATGACTTTTAGTTGAAAATTGACTTTATTTGATATTAGAATGGCTACTCCAGCTTGCTTCTTCCGACCATTTGCCTGGAAAGTTGTTTTCCAGCCTTTCACTCTGAGGTAGTGTCTGTCTTTGTCTCTGAGGTGTGTTTCCTGTAGGCAGCAGAATGCAGGGTCCTCGTTGCGTATCCAGTTTGTTAATCTATGTCTTTTTATTGGGAGTTGAGGCCATTGATGTTGAGAGATATTAAGGAATAGTGATTATTGCTTCCTGTTATATTCATCGTGGATGTGTTATGTTTGTGTGCTTTTCTTCTCTTTGTTTTTGTTGCCAAAAGCGATTAGTTTCTTGCCTCTTCTTGGGTATAGCTTGCCTCCTTATGTTGGGCTTTACCATTTATTATCCTTTGTAGTGCTGGATTTGTAGAAAGATATTGTGTAAATTTGGTTTTGTCATGGAATATCTTGGTTTCTCCATCTATGTTAATTGAGAGTTTTGCAGGATACAGTAGCCTGGGCTGGCATTTGTGTTCTCTTAGGGTCTGTATGACATCAGTCCAGGATCTTCTGGCCTTCATAGTTTCTGGCGAAAAGTCTGGTGTGATTCTGATAGGTCTGCCTTTATATGTTACTTGACCTTTTTCCCTTACTGCTTTTAATATTCTTTCCTTATTTTGTGCGTTTGGTGTTTTGACTATTATGTGACGGGAGGTGTTTCTTTTCTGGTCCAATCTATTTGGAGTTCTGTAGGCTTCTTGTATGCCTATGGGTATCTCTTTTTTTAGGTTAGGGAAGTTTTCTTCTATGATTTTGTTGAAGATATGTACTGGTCCTTTGAGCTGGGAGTCTTCACTCTCTTCTATACCTATTATCCTTAGGTTTGATCTTCTCATTGAGTCCTGGATTTCCTGTATGTTTTGGACCAGTAGCTTTTTCCGCTTTACATTATCTTTGACAGTTGAGTCAATGATTTCTATGGAATCTTCTGCTCCTGAGATTCTCTCTTCCATCTCTTGTATTCTGTTGGTAAAGCTTGTATCTACAGCTCCTTGTCTCTTCTTTTGGTTTTCTATATCCAGGGTTGTTTCCATGTGTTCTTTCTTGATTGCTTCTATTTCCATTTTTAATTCCTTCCACTGTTTGATTGTGTTTTCCTTTAATTCTTTCAGGGATTTTTTTGTCTCCTCTCTATGGGCTTCTACTTGTTTATTTATGTTTTCCTGGAATTCTTTCATGCATTTTTTTTGCGATTCCTCTCTGTAGGCTTCTACTTGTTCTCTAAGGGAGTTCATCATGTCTTTCTTGAAGTTCTCAGCATCATGATCAAATATGATTTTGAATCTAGATCTTGCTTTTCTGGTGTGTTTGGATATTCCATGTTTGTTTTGATGGGAGAGTTGGGCTCCGATGGTGCCATGTAGTCTTGGTTTCTGTTGCTTGGGTTCCTGCGCTTGCCTCTCGCCATCAAATTATCTCTAGTGTTATTTTGTTCTGCTATTTCTGACAGTGGCTAAACTGTCCTATAGGCCTGTGTGTCAGGAGTGCTGTAGACCTTTTTTCCTCTCTTTCAGTCAGTTATGGGGACAGAGTGTTCTGCTTTGAGGCGTGTAGTTTTCCTTTCTACAGGTCTTCAGCTGTTCCTGTGGACCTGTGCCTTGAGTTCTGGGCAGGTCACTTGCAGCAGAAAAGTTGGTCTTACCTGTGGCCCCGAGGCTCAAGTTCGCTCGCGGGGTTCTGCCCACGGGCTCTCCGTGGTGGCAGCGACCAGGAAGATCTGCGCAGCCTCTTCCGGGAGCCTCCGTGCACCAGGGTTCCAGATGGCCTCCGGTGTTTTCCTCTGGTCTGTTTCCTTCAGGTTCCGGCGGTGTCTCAGGCAGGGCTCCTGCTGCTCCTGGGCCCTCCCCCACAGGAACCCAGAGGCCTTGTACAGTTTCCTCTTGGGTCAGGGATGTGGGCAGGGGTGGGCAGTGTTGGTGGTCTCTTCCGCTCTGCAGCCTCAGGAGTGCCCACCTGACCAGGCGGTAAGGTATCTCTCCCACGGGTTCTGGGAGCAGAGAATTACTAAACTCTTAAGGAGTGTTCCCAAGAGCATAGAGCAAATGGAGAAACTAACGTCCTTTCAAATCTACTCACAAACAACTTAAATCTGTGACTTTCCTGTACCTAACACCTATTCTTTGCAAACTTCTGAGAGATCTATTCTTTGAATTGCTCTGGCTGAGACCTTGTAACACAATCATTCCAAAAGAAGAGAAGATTACGAAACACCCTCTCTCCTCATTGCTTTACTTTTCTTTCTTTGTCAGCATATTTTCTTTATTTGCTCAGCGTATTTGAAGCTCTGTACTGCATAGGATCAGCTAAGAGGACAAGTCTCTTGTCCTTATCCTTATGCACTTTCTATGCCAACCCTCCCTGATGATAATCAAGACCCCTAGTCATGCCCTGTCATATCACTTAAGATAGACATTTCTTACTTGGAAAAAAACCAAAATGTAAACTGCTAACATGCTTGAATATTATTGGATGCTGAAAAGATCAAAGAGCTGGCACATACAACAACATTGATGATCCTAACGATCTTCATGCTTTGTAGACAAAGCCAGTCACAAAGGCTCACATGGTATATTGTTCTACTTATGTGAAGTGTCCAGAGAACAGCTTGTAAATACAGAAAGTGCATTAGTGGCTACCATGAATCCATATTTTACATTATGTAATTAGGATTTATACATTTTTATTGGATATTTTATATATTTACATTTCAAATGTTATTCCCTTTTCCCCATCTCTCATCCCTTCTCCCCAATCTCCCCCTGCTATGAAGATGCTCCCACTCCCACCCACCCGCTCCCACCTTAACACCCTGGCATTCCCTACACTGGGAAAATGAGCCTTCACAAGACCAAGAGCTTCTCCTCCTACTGATGCCAGATAATGTCATCCTCTGCTACATATGTGACTGGAGCCCTGGATCTCTCCACATGTACTCCTTGGATGGTGGTTTAGTCCCCAGGAGCTCTGGAGGGTTGGTTGGTTGATATGGTTGTTCTTTCTATGGGGTTACAAGCCCCTTAAACTTTTTCAGTCCTTCCCCTAACTCCTCCATTGGGGTCCCCGTGCTCAATCCAATGGTTAGCTGCAAGCATCCTCCTCTGGCAGAGCCTCTCAGGAGACATCAATATCAGGCTCTGTCAGCAAGTATTTCTAGGCATCAGCAATAAGGACTGGGTTTGGTGTCTGCATATGGGATGGATCCCCAGGAGGGGCAGTCTCTGGATGGCCTTTCCTTCAGTCTCTGCTCCATAACTTGTCCCTGTATTTCCTCCTGTGAGTATTTTGTTCCCCCTTCTAAGAAGGACTGAAGCATTCACGCTTTGGTCTTCCTTTTGCTTGAGCTTCATGTGGGCTGTAATTTGTGTCTTGGGTATTCTGAGCTTTGGGCTAATATTAACTTATCAGTGAGTGCACACCATGTGTGTTCTTTTGTGATTGGGTTACCTTATTATGTAATTAGTAATGATCATTCAATGAAAAGATTGTCTGTTTGTCTGTCTGTCTGTCTCTTTCTGCCCAACTCTGTCTATCTGTCTCTCTTTTTTCCTTTCTCTGACATAGAATCCCTTTGTAGTCCTGGCTGGCATGGAACTTGATATGCACAGCAGGTTTGCCTCTAAATTACAGTGAATCACCTGCCTCTGACTTTCATGTACTTGGATTAAAGGTCTAATTTTGATACTCTGATAAAAGTTAAACATTTTTAGGGTGAGAAACTTCTCTTAATTAAATATCAATAATGTCACAATATTTAAAGATTCTAGTTCCTATCCCAAATAACTCTATATGAGGTTAATATGAATATATGGCTTATTGGATTAAATACCACCACAAAAACTGAAATGAAAATAAATCAAAATTAATATCTAAACAAATTCAATTGCATCATAAACAAACAGGATCTTGTTAAAATAATATTTTATTTTCTTTCTTACAACCTCTAGAAAATGTTGGCTTTCATCCTAAAATGTTATACGTACATACAGTGTATTTCCAATACAGTAGGCAGCTACAGTGTAGAATCTATTAAGATAAGGCAGCATCAGATATTCCCCAGTAGACAAGTCTGAGAGAGAAATAAGGGTAGATATAGCATATTTAACAAGATGTCTAAACACTTTTTAAGGCAGTAAGATTTAAAAGGTTTAATGCATTTTGAATGCTGCAACATAAATGTGACAGGATCAAAAACCAAGGACACACACATCCCAAGGTGTGGAAAGACAAATGGATAGAAGCAGTGGACGGTATAAGATGCCATGGTAACCCTGATGACCTATTCCATGCAGCAGTGGGGAGCTATGGAATAAGATGCTGTGAAATGACCTATTACATATGGATAGAGAAGTAAAGTGGAGAAGCCTAGCACCGCCAAACACTAGACAATATTCAGGAAATAGAAACATAGCTCTCACTGATGTCATCTGCAGATACTACATTCATTTAACAGACTATCTTGCTGCGCATCACAAATTTCCATAGTGATCATGTTAGCCACTTTTAAGCATTCATATTTTGATCCATTACTTACTTATTTTGAGACAGTTTCCCATAACCCAATCTGGTCTCAATCTTATGTACCTGAAGATGGCTTTGAACTTCTTCCAGATCCTTCTACTCCACATAAATAGACATAGTTTACCCACGAATGTGAACATTTAAATTGATGCTCAACTATTTTTTAAACTGACTAAATATGGTGATAAAGATAGAATTTGACCATCAGACTCCAGAATCTCTCAATGAGGTAGTCAGTGCTGATGTATGTTGAGATTCTACATTATGCTGTGAGGACCATGGGGGAGACGATACAGTGTCCTTTCCTCCACAGAGATGAAAGATAATAATAACTGTAATAATAACTAAACAAATAAACATCCTAATCCAATTCGTGATACTAAAGTGATAAGCATAGTAATGCATGAGAATTAGTAACTGTGGTATTCTCAGTCCCTACATCAAGTCTAATCACCAATAAATGCTGGACTGAAAAATATTACCCAGGTGTGACTATGTCTGGTAGAGTTGATAATAAAGGCTCCTCACTTTCTGAAAATTTATATTAATGTCTGAAGTTTGTTTCCATGTTGCTTTCATATTTTAAAATAAGCTGTGCTAATTAAATCAAAATGAAGTAAGACAAGGCAACATAATGATAAAAATAAAGATACAGGATAAAATGAGCAAGGTTCAAACCTTCCCAAGATAATCAAGACCTACAAATCCTGAAATCAAACATTTTCCAGACCGAGTACTCATAGCAGAACATGTTGCAGCAACATTAAGCAAAGCACCACTTGGCTCAAAATTTTATGCAGCAGAAATCATTTTTTTCCAGGTAATTATGAGTCTACCTACTTGTAACTCATTTTTAATATCCAGTGGGAATAATTCCAAGTGTTCGATTTCAGGATGGCTAGGAAGTCAAATGAACATTAAACACATGTATATAATTTTCATGAGTACCTGATAGAGTGTTTTTGTAAAAAAAAATATAACTCATTGTTATTGATAATCACACCTTTTATAGTTTAGAACAAAAACATGGGGTATATTATAGGGTATTCATCAATATGTACACTGTATAAGTGCAAGACAAGTGAAGATCCCAGTCAGTATCACCCTTGGACTTACTAGAGCACTGGAGATTAATAGAACTGCGTTTAAGAAACACATATTCTAGCTCATCTGCCACATTAAAAAAATGGCTGCCCAGCAAAACATACAATACAGGAAACTAATTATCAAATGACAGCAGATAAATGGGGATTCAATTGGATCTTAAGGGTGAAAAAAATGTGTTTGACTGCAAAGAAGATATTTCCTATGATGAACACAGTGTCCCAGCTATAGTATTTTATTTGCAACAATAAAACTCTCTTTAGAAAAGACACATTATTCTGAAATGTGTATGGAGTTGTTCAAAAGAATAAATTTTAACATATAATAAGTCAATATTTCCAGATTTAAGCAACTAATTTAAAGTGATATGTGTATATATATATATATATATGTATATATATATATATTACAAAAGAAACAGTTTATAGGGAAATGAGTAGGTGATTATGATACGGAGAATATAGAAATTTTAAAAGGGAAAGAATATACACACACACACGTGTATAAGAAAGCTGGTTAACTCTGAACCCCATTTTTAATAGGCTTATTTGTCTCCCTGCAGTCAGTCTAACTTTGTGAGTTCTTTGTGTATTTTGCATATAAGTCCTCTATCAGTTGTAGGATTGGTAAAGATCTTTTCCCAACCTGTTGGTTTCCGTTTTGTCCTAACAACAGTGTCCTTTGCCTTACAGAAGCTTTGCAGTTTTATGAGATCCCATTTGTCGATTCTTGATCTTAGAGCATAAGCCATTGGTGTTTTGTTCAGGAAATTTTCTCCATTGCCCATGGGTTCAAGATTCTTCCCCACTTTTTCTTCTATTAGTTTGAGTGTATCTGGTTTGATGTGGAAGTCCTTAATCCACTTGGACTTAAGCTTTGTACAGGGTGATAAGAATGGATCGATCTTGCAATCTTCTGCATGTTGACCTCCAGTTGAACCAGCACCATTTGCTGAAAATGCTATCTTTTTTCCATTTGATGGTTTTGGCTCCTTTGTCAAAAATCAAATGATCATAGGAGTGTGGGTTCATTTCTGGGTCTTCTATTCTATTCCGTTGGCCTATCTGCCTGTCTCTGTACCAATACCATACAGTTTTTATCACTATTGCTCTGAAATACTGCTTGATTTCAGGAATAGTGATTCCCTCAGAAGCCCTTTTATTGTTGAGGATAGTTTTAGCTATCCTGGGTTTTTTGTTATTCCAGATGAATTTGCAAATTTTTCTGTCTAACTCTATGAAGAATCAGGTTGGAATTTTGAGTGGGGATGGTACTGAATCTGTAGGTCACTCTCTCTTGGGCATATACCCAAAAGATGCTCCAACATACAACAAAGACACATGCTTCACTATGTTCATAGCAGCCTTATTTACAATAACCAGAAGCTGGAAAGAAACCAGATGCCCTTCAACAGAGGAATGGATACAGAAAATGTGGTACATCTACACAATGGAATATTACTCAGCTATCAAAAACAATAGGCAAATGGATGGAACTGGAAAATATCATCCTGAGTGAGCTAACCCAATCACAGAAAAACACACATGCTATGCACTCATTGATAAGTGGATATTAGCCCAAATGCTCAAATTACCCTAGATGCACAGAACACATGAAACTCAAGAAGGATGACCAAAATGCGAATGCTTCACTCCTTCTTTAAAAAGGGAACAAGAATATCTTTAGGAGGGGATAGGGAGGCAAAGTTTAGAATGGAAACTGAAGGAACACCCACTCAGAGCCTGCCCCACATGTGGCCCCTACATATACAGCCACCAAACTAGATAATTGGATGAAGCAAAGAGGTGCAGGCTGAAAGGAACTGGATGTTTATCTCTCCTGAGAGACAAAGCCAGAACATGGCAAATGCATAGGCGAATGGCAGCAACAAACCACTGAACTGAGAACAGGACCCCTGTGGAAGGAATCAGAGAAAGAACTGAAAGAGCTGAAGAGGCTCGAGACCCCATATGAACAACAATGCCAACCAACCAGAGCTTCCAGGGACTAAGTCACTACCCAAAGACTATACATGGACTGACCCTGGGCTCCAACCTCATAGGTAGCAATGAATAGCCTAGTAGGGGCACCAGTGGCATGGGAAGCCCTTGGCCCTGCCAAGGCTGGACCCCCAGTGAACGCAATTGTTGGGGGGGAGGGCGGTAATGGGGGGAGGATGGGGAGGGGAACACCTACATAGAAGGGGAGGGAGAGGGTTGGGGGATGTTGGCCTGGAAACCGGGAAAGGGAATAACATTTGAAATGTAAATAAGATACCCAATTTAATAAAGAGTGGAGAAAAAAAAAGAAAGCTGGTTAATGTATTTTAATCTATACAATATTTTGTCCAAAGAAGTGACTAAATATGATTTGTTGTTTCCATCAAAGATACCTCAAGGGAAAGATATGGAAGGTTTGTTAAGTTGACTAACTCAATGCTCAATTCCAGGTCTGCTTTGAGATTCTCTTGGTGCCTTCATTTGTGTGGTTGTGTTGTTTAAATTGTTTTCTTGTTGATGAATTTCTTTTTGTTTTGTTTTTCCTCAAAGAAAAGCTTGTGTGTGTGTATAATGTGTGCATGTTTACATATCTGTGACTATGTGTTTATACACGCTTGTATGTAAATACAAATTCTCTACATACACAAATATTAGAATATAGTTCCCCTATGAAAGAATGGCAAATTCTCCTATTAGATAATACAGATAACAAAACCAACACCAGAAAACATTGCCAGGAATCGATTGCCTCTTTTGGCACTGTTGGCCAATGTGATCCCAAAGATACCCCCAAATATTACAGTTTATTACTATTACTCTTGGCTACCCTACAGAACTTAAAAGTTAAGAAACAGTTATTAAATACATCACATACTTGAGTTATCAAACAGGAAGAAATCAAGCTGTATTTTACATGGAAACTTCAACCTTACTGACTCGCTTTCATAATAGTGGAAAGTTCTTTATCATAACATGTGTTATACTGAGCAGTGACAAGCTATGTTCCATAAGAAGAAAATATATTACTTGGAGTCTACTTCATAAAATATATTTTGAATAAAGCGAAATCACTACAGTTCACATGGCATTTAAAACACACTAGTGTGAACCTGCCTTCCAGTTGTTATATATATATATATATATATATATATATATATATATATATATGAGAGAGAGAGAGAGATACACTTGTCATGAAACAGTTACAACACTGCTGTTCTTCCCTATACCTTGTAACATATCATTACAGTTCAATTAAAGCATATTTTTATGCTACCCTAAGAACAAATTATGTAGAACCCACTACACAATTCAAGGTTTGCAAATCAAGGTTTGCAAAATGAAAGTAGGGGAAAGTTGCATGTTTGAAAATGAAAGAAGGTTTGGGATTTTAGGCAACATGAATTCAGGGAGGAGACACAGTGATGCATTTCCCCAATCCAGCTATTGTGGGTCTTCACTACATTAAAAGAATGATCATGGTGAACACAGAGGTGACAGAAAAGCCATTCCTCTTGCTTTTCCCTCATAAATGAACAATTTAAATGCATGTCCACTCACCTTAGTGAAACAGGAGATAAATGCACTTTTTATTCTGATAGCATGGACTTTTGAACACCTTGAGTGCACAAAATAGCTGAATCTGCTACTCAATTTCTTCCAGAAAAAAATTAAAGTGTTAATTCCTCTGGAGAATAAAGAATAAGCATTTATATTATGTTGTGTGCTTTAATAGCATAATACAATCTAATACATAATACATAGCCAGTAAATGTTTGCTAAAAATTTTTACACTCATTTAAATATAAAGGAATGAATATTAATTAGGCTAAATTATAAAATATCATATTCACAACCATGATTTGCATCTCATTTAACAAGTTTGCACACTGAAGGTATTTGCATTCAATCTTATAAACTTGTTTCCTCAGATTTCACTACTATGAAGTAATGCTTACAATTAAATATTATGAATTAGTGGGAGTAGACACTAAACAACTAGAAAAACTTGAGGACCACCTACTGGAAACTAATTGGATTGAGTATAAATACATGATTAGTTTAGCTGTCATTTACCATATGTTATATAAACT
The DNA here is from genome assembly GCF_011064425.1 of Rattus rattus. Classification (NCBI taxonomy): domain Eukaryota; kingdom Metazoa; phylum Chordata; class Mammalia; order Rodentia; family Muridae; genus Rattus; species Rattus rattus. Next base: position 202,596,581 of record NC_046154.1, on the reverse strand, counting down.
ATCAGGTAATAAATAGTTCACAACATTGCTAGAGAAGTAAATATCATTATACCCAATTTTCAGTACCTAAGGATGCAGAGTATTTTGCAGATAAAATGCATATTTTCACTTATACACCTACTAAGTAAAAAGGAGAAGACAATTTGTCTTTGAAATGATTCATCCAGTCCTTGCCAGAGTCATCCAGATAGTATATTAGAAAAATTATCTACTGAATCCATCCTGAGCATGAAACTATAGATCTCATAAAAGAGATCCAAAATTAAAGAACATCTTGGGTAGATTCTACACTGCCCTTAGTTCTTCCAATCACTAATAAAGGTTGTTTTTATATGTTTGGTTCCACAAAAAGAGGAATCCGTACAAAGGTATCACAGGCAAACAAATAATTTGGAAAGTAAATGATACCTCATTGACTTAATTTACCTGTATTAAACAATGATACAAAAAACCCACAAATATTTACAGTTCATAAGACAGGTTTCCATGTGGTATGATTAAACATCATTTGGGTATATACTTAGAAATGGTACAGCTGGATCTTGATGTAGAACTATTCCAGATTTTCTAAGAAACCACCAAATTCATTTCCAAAGTGGTTATACAAATTTGCACTCCCACCAGCAATGAAGGAGCGGTCCCTTTGCTCCAAATCCTTGCCAGCCTGAGCTGTCTATTGAGTTTTTGATCTTAGCCATTCTGACAGGTATAAACTAGAATCTCAGAGTTGTTTTTATTTGCATTTCTCTGATTACACAAACATTTCTTTAAGTGCTTCTCAGTCATTAGAGATTCTTCTGTTGCTAGTACTCTGTTTAGTTCTGAACCCCATTTTTAATTGGGTTATTTGATTTGTTGGTTTCTAACTTTTTGGGTTCTTTATAGATTTTGCATATCATCCCTCTGTCAGATGTAGGGTTGGTGAATATCTTTTATCATTATATAGACTGTCATTTTATCTAACTGATGGTGTCCTTTGCCTTACAGAAGCTTCTCAGTTTCATAAGGTCCCATTTATTACTTGTTGGTCTTAGTGTCTGAGCCATTGGTGTTCTGTTCAGGACTTGTCTCCTGTGTTAATGTGTTCAAGGATATTTCTCCCTTTCTATTGAATTTGCATCGAATCTTACATTGCTTTGGTAGGATGGCTATTTAACTGTGTTAATCCACAAGAATAGGGTATCTTTCCATCCTTTGATATCTTGTCAATTTTTCTTGTCATATAGGTCTTTCACTTGCTTGGTTAGAATTACACCAAGATGTTTTATAGTATTTGTGGCTATTGTGAAGGGTGTTATTTTCCTAATTTTTTCTTAGTCTGTTTATTATTTGTGTAAATGGAGGCTACTGAATTTCTTTTTAGATGATTTTGTATTCAGTCACTTTTCTGAAGGTGTTTCTCAGCTGTAGAATTTCCCAGGTAGAAATTTTTAGGGTCACTTATATATTATTATATCATCTGTGAATGGTGATACTTTGACTTCTTTCCAATTTGTATCCCCTTAATCTCCATTAGTTATCTTATTAATCTGGATGAATATTAAGTACTATATTGAATAAATATGGTGAGAGTGAGCAGCATTGTATTTTCCCTGATTTTAGGGAATTGTTTTAATATTCTCTACATTTAATCTGATGTTGGCTATTGTCTTCCTGTATATTACCTTGATGTGTTTAGGTATGAACCTTGTATCCCTGATCTCTCCAAGACTTTTATCATGAAGGAACAGCAGTCACTGGCTCTGTTGCCTGCCTTTAAATCCTTTTTTCCTAACTGAACTGCCTTCTCTAGATTCAGAAGAAGGTGCACCTAATCCTAGTGTAACTTGGTATGCCAATTCAGATTGATATCCATAGGCATTCTTCCCTTCTCTGAGGTAAAAGGGAAGGAGATAGCAGGATGGGTTGTGACAGGGAGAGTCTGGGAGAATAGGAGGGGTTTTAAAATGCAGAAAACAATTGGCCAATGGGTGCGCAATCCAAATTGATATGTTCCCAATATCACCCACACATATAAAGTTCAGGTATCATTGCAGAAGAGCACTTGGAAAGATTGTAATAACCAAAGAACCAGAATGCCTACTGTGAGAGTGTCTTCCAATTGACAGCAAAGTAACACTCTTGTAATCTCAGTAATATAGTTGTCTGCACAAGACCTACAAAATGACGCCAATTAACATGCCATTGTAGATGGGGCAAATCTCACAAGGCTCTACTTCTAGATGAAAAGCTACAGGAAATTAATGGCTGCTGAGAAAGTGATAAGCTAGTATCCTAAGGCCAATGGGTCAGTCCAAAACACATATACATATGAGCAACACTGAATGAATGCAGAGGACTGGCTTTATTTATATTTGCCTACTTAACAGTTAGGGAAGATGTTATGAAATGGGAAATAGAATAGAGCACTCACAGATGAAATTATATAAAAAAAGATAATTTCTTTAATCAATCTTTGGTACAAAGGAGTACATTAAATGTATGTTGTGAGTTTTAAGTATCATAGGCATAGAAGTGAGGACCATTGCACTTACCTTTCAACTGAAAAATGTAGCAATTAAGTGTGGGTTCCCCTAAGTAAGACAGACCTAGATTGACTCCTGGCTCTGCAGTTTACTTTCTATATAATTTAGGAATATTTTTATGTTCCCTTAAATATTCTAGCATCAGAAACACCTAGTAGGTATTTTAGCTCTCCTCATTCTGGTTCCACCCAGGTTCTTTTGTACCTGGGAGCATCTCTCATGTCTCAAGATGAGACAGATGTTTCAGGCTCAGACAAGACAAGTGAGAAACAAGATTGATACCTCAATATATCCATTTTTTCAGGCTTAGAATTCACCACAAACTCTAACTGCTTTCCAGTTTCAGTAAGAAGCTAGTTAATCACTCTCCATTTTTATCCTTCAGTTTTTCTATGTAGAGTCACATAATCACACAAGGGATATCCCATGGTTTCTCTCATGAAAGTAAAAGGGGACAGATTATGCAAAGGACACACTCCAGGTCCTAAGAATTTGCACACCATCTTAATCACTGTTTATGACCTACTCTGATACCCATGCCGCTTTACCTATATAAAATTGATCAGTCACTTCTCTTGCTGTCTGTCGTCTTTCCACAGGCTACCTGCCTTAGATAATCACCTTAAATAATTCTTCTCAGAAATATCCAAACATTATATGAAACTGAACCTCGATTTAATAATTTAGTAATTGTTGACTCAGGTGTTTCAGAAATTCACATCAGGCTTAGGCAGCATGAGGGACTTAAATAAAGACATCAGAAACAAACATTTTGATGAATGTGGGAGACACATTTATTGCTTATCCTCATTTAGCTGCTGTGGGATTGGAAGCATAACATGGAACATTAACGTATTCATTGAACTGAAATCATTATGGAAATTTAGAAATTTGAGAGGTTTGACATGGCAGACAGTAAAACTGACTAAAACTGTAAAAGATGAGGTATTTTTAATGGCCTCCCATCTAAAATGATGAGTTTATATTGCTATGTGATCTGTCATATTATAAAATTGTATTTCTAGGCTAATAAAATGGTTTATAAGACCTGACTTGGAATATATTCATAGTAATATATTAATATGAGAAAGATATAAGAATATATAAAATATAGATGTAAAAAAGTTCTCTATAGAAAGTTTTACCTTTTTGCAAGAAAACAAATAGCCTTTCAGAAAATTTCAGAAAGCATGAACTGCCCAGAGAGAGATTAGATATGATGGAATACTAGAGTCACTCTACCATTATAATCCCATTCAGGCATAAATGCCAGAAATGGCTCCTAAATAGTTGCTGTGGAAACAAGTTGTATGCTCTCTCTTTGCATGTGACATGCCATGTCTTCGTTTCATTTTGTTCTTTACCTATTGGCTTCTGGAAGTCTCTTACAGGATTAAGGAACTCAGAACAAGGTGGCCATGTGTGGTTCTTGAAGAGAATCACAGGAGCAATCCTAGGCCTACAGATCTTGTTCAATCTGGATAGAAGTGTGGCTAAAAGGAAAGTACAAATCCTTCAACAAATAAAGCAAACCGCAGCAGTGATCAGCTGGGAAGTCTTTTGAGGGGTTTAAGTGGTGACCTGGCAACTAGCTTTTGGTCCAAGTAAAAAGCTAATCCTCCAGGGTTGGATGAGAGCTGCTTCAAAGATCTTGAGCTACTTGAAATCATTGTCCTGTTTATAAAAAGTGATATGGAGGGTGAAGGAGTGCTCATAAAGGTGACTCGGGTTGCCAAGTAAATAGGCATCATGGTGGACGTCCTTATTCATGCTCCACTAGGCTGATTCTCAAAAGGGATTTGCTTGCTGGCTTGCTGGCTGACTGCCAAATGTATTGGTCTTGCTGCCAGATATACTTTTTGGATTACAGGGAGGTGGAAAGTTAAAAATGCCTGGCAAAGACTGGTGCTGCACCTAGAAGGCAAGCTAGGCCAGAAATGTCAGCCACCCCTTGTTGCACTGAGACTTCCAAAAGTCAGCCAGTATCTGTCATTTTACCAAGTGGAACATTGCAAAAAACACAGAGGCTTTTGCTCAGGACTAAGACCCTCTCAGAACTTGCACTACTCAGAGAGAAAACAGCTCAGTAATCTAGCTCCTTTCTGATGTAAAAAGAGGCAGCTTAAAGGAAAAGAAAATCAAGTTTTGAAAATATACATTCAGAAAAATGACACAGAAGCAAGTGCAGATATTGATAGTGAGTGAGTCATAGAGAATGGTTGTTTGAGTTTAAATACAGGATCTTCTAGAACCTGTAAGACATTGGACAATGTACTTGATATTCTCTAAGCCTTTGCTGCAACAATCTAATAATATTAACTATCATACAGTACAGTAACAACCCATATCTTCTTGCTAAAATTATAATCCTTGTCAATCTTAGTATCTATTGGTATATTTATAGCTTTTCTCATACTGGCATATGATATAGATTTAGACTGTGGATTTTGTTTTTCTCCTCCCCAAGGAGAAGTAGACTTTATTAGAAAGCTGTTTCAGTTAGCTTGTGAATACAGGGACTAAAATGTTATTTAACATCTAGCAAGCAATCTTGAATGTCTAAAATATCACTTCATTCATAGTAAGTGACTTTGTTTACATTTGTTAAATGAATTTTTTTCTTTCATGGCTCTTGGAGAAAAATGAAATGAGTTATGTGCAAGATCAAGTTTGTAGCTCCTAGATAATGACACTATCTTCTTTCTCACTGTTACATCTTATTACCCATTAAGGTATATTTGAATTTACTTCCCTGTCAGACTCTGTGTTCTGAGCATACATGTACTTACTTTATGACATACAAGTCACTTGAGAGTAGGGCTGGCATAGTGATAATCACTATTTATTGACGGAACTAATCAGTATTTAATATTGAAATAAGCATATGACAATTCAAATGATTTGAATTTTTGAATCAGGGCAAAGCATTTGTGGAATAATCTAAGGCAAAATATGTGTATCCTTATGATAAACAGGATTTTATTATTTACAGCTTTATTTTTATTAGTTCCAGTCAGAGAAAAGCAATGCAGCTTCAGTGTAATCTCTATTATTTAACCACTGCCCCTCAACAGAATAGGGGATTGCTTTCCTTACATGTTGACCCCATACACATTAGCCACAGATGTTTTCCATATTAGGTAACGCAGCAATTGGCCTAGGTTGTCAACCAAACACTCCTGAGAAATTTTTCACCTTGTAAAATGTTCTCATGTAGCTGGGGTATTTCCAAAGAGGATTCTCCTGTAGGATAGTTACTGGGATAGAAAACAAGCTTGCAATGGGACAGCACCTTCTAAAGGAGACCGAGATTTAAGAAGTTAGCTCAGTAAAAAGCACTGTGCTCACACCTGGTTTTCCTCTTGTTCTGAGCAAGTGCTGCTACTGTTGTTGCTGTTGTTGCTGCTGTTGCTGTTGTTGCTGCTGTTGCTGTTGTTGCTGCTGTTGCTGTTGTTGCTGCTGTTGCTGTTGTTGCTGCTGTTACTATTGTTGCTGCTGTTACTATTGTTGCTGGTGTTGCTATTGCTGTTGTTGTTGCCGTTGTCGCTGCTGTTGTTTCTGTTGTCACTGCTGCTGTTGTTGTTGATGTTGTTCCTGTTGTTGCTGCTCTTGCTGTTGCTGTTGTTGCTGTTGTTGTCACTGTTGTTGTTGTCGATGCTGCTGCTGCTGTGGTTGCTGTTGTTGCTGCTGCTGCTGTTGCTGCTGCTGTTGTTGTTGTTGTTGCTGTTGTTGTTGCTGTTGCTGCTGCTGCTGCTGCTGTTGTTGCTGCTGCTGCTGTTGTTGCTGCTGCTGCTGTTGCTGCTGCTGCTGCTGTTGCTGCTGTTGTTGTTGTTGTTGCTATTGTCGCTGCGGTTGTTGATGCTGTTGTTGTTACTGTTGTTGCTGCTGTTACTGCTACTGCTGCTGTGGTTGCTGTTGCTGCTGTCGTTGTGGTTGTTGCTGCTATTGTTGCTGTTGTTGCTGCTGTTGCTATTGTTGCTGCTGCTGCTGCTGCTGTTGTTGCTGTTGTTACTGCTGTTATTGATGTTGTCTCTGCTGTTGTTGCTGTTGTCACTGCTGTTGTTACTGTTGTCACTGCTGTTGCTGCTGCTGCTGTTGCTGCTTCTCAAGGTTGTTTGGACTGCTCATTCTCAGTATTGGTAAGTGTCCAAGTATTCAATGTCCCATGGAAATACTGAGCTATCCAAGTTTTCAGACTGAGTAACTGTTAGTTTTCCCCTCTAGCATATAACCAGCTATTGTAGAATTATCTAGAACAATAGTTATCCATCTTAATGCTGTGACCCTTCAATACAGCTCCTTATGTTATGGTGAGCCCCCAACCATAAAATTTTATGGTGTTGCTACTTCATAACTATAATGTTTCTATGGTTATTAATTGTAATGCAATACCTAATGTGCAGAATGTGTGACATGCAATCCCTGTGAAAGGGTTGTTTGAGCCACAGGTTGAAAACCACCAGACCCACAACCCAAGGTGTGAAACACAGGAACACACACGCACGCACATATGCACACACTGTTAATTTTGTTCTCCTAAATCAGCCTGAGCCAAATAGAGGGACGTTTATCAAATCAAAACAACAGCAACGAAAAGCAGTGGTCTCTGTTTCTGCAGTTGAATCAGTCTGACAGAAATCAATATATAGTAGGAAGCTGGGAGCATAAGTCAGTGACTGATTTTATGTTAAGCAACCCTAAACAAGGAGCCTGTGCTCAATCGTCATCACCTTAAAATCAAAATAAGAATTCAGTGTAGTTTTATGAATCACTCCTGCTCCCCTGCATATCATAAACTTGAAGTGGGACCGAGGAGGGAAAAAGAAGGAGCAGAAATCTAATTTGAGTGGACCTTGGGGTTAAGAGTTTGTTTTGTATGTTTGACAGGTAAATTGGAAAGATAACGGCATAAGTGCAGCCTTGTAAGGACTGGAATATAAATAGTTCTCACAGGAGGGAAGGGTTTGCAAAAATGGACTAAGTTCCAGTTGTCAGGACAGAAACTCAAACTCAATTAGCAGGAGTGCCTATGCTGATTCTTAAGCCTTTCTCTCCGGTTTTGTGAATATTTTACCATGGTCCTGAAAGGTGAGGCCCTAAAAGTATAAGAATTATGCCTAATCTCACATCTACTTAAAGTAATATAAAACTGAGCCTAGTTCTCAGTGAATCTACTCAAGAAAAGGTTTTGTCACATTAAATTTCTTTTCTAGATACTCAGGCTGAGTCTTTACTATTCTCAATCTTTAGGACCAGAGTGTTTCAAATATCTGACTTGCTTTACAAATTTTGGAATAATGAGACATGGAAGTATCAGGGCCAAACCAAAATATGAAATTGGCTAAGTTTAGTATCTACCTTATATAAACAATATGTTCATAATTCTACAAATGGCATAACTTTGAGTATATTAAACCACCAGAAAACAAAGATGTCACTCAATGTCTCTCAGTTTATTTCTTTATTAGAATTTTTATCTGTTCTTTGACAATTTCAGAAATGTCTGCCATATATGCTGAGCATTCCAGCATGTCTCCTTCTTGTTTTTATTTCCTCTCCTTTGTTTGTGGTCCATGAGTCCAATTAGTGTAGGTGTTAGGATGGTGATTCATCTTCTTGGTTTGATCTTATACCCACTTCAGTAAGTAACCACAGATGCGGCCAGCTCATGAGTGAAATAGCCACGCCTTGTATAGAAAATGACGCTTGTGGTACTCATGCCTATCCTCTGGATTTTATGTTTTGTTGTTGTTTTTTGTTTGGTTTTGTTTTGTTTTTGACCTTTCTACAATTCTCCTGAGCTTTTCAGGGGAAGAGTGTGATATAAATGTGTCTTTTAGGACGACTTATGCAGGTTATTTCTTTTTATTATTTAATATCAATGTTTAATATCAATGTCAATGGGCCGTCTGTCTGGCTTACCACTGGGGGTTTTATGACCGCTCAGGAGAGGCAGAACACACTCAGTGATAAGAACCAGAATGGATAAATTCTGAGGATCTCTGGTCTTGCTGGAACGAAAGGCTCCATGGAGCTCTGGTTTGGCCTGAAAGGCCAAAGTCATACAGCTCTCCGAAGGGAAGCCTGTGCAGGGCTGGTATCCAGGGTCTCCCCTGCTACCTTAGCAGTCCCAGTGCTAGCAGCAGTGGTGGTGGTGAGCAGAAAGTAGCAGGAAACAAGAGCTGGAGCCACTGGCTAGGGAGCTGCTGAAGGAAGTAGCTATGATCAACACCAAATGGGGATAAATGCCTGCCGAGAGCCCGGAGCTGCAGCAGCAAGGGGTGAAAGGGGCACTAGCTCAGCCTGCTAGGCAAATTCAAGGCCCAGCAGCCATTACTTTGGGAGAGAAAACTCTTCAACAGAGACTGACAACTCAATGAAACAGCCGCTCTCAAATGCTTCTTGATGAAATAACTCATGCACTTTATTTCATGTGGATTAGGACCTTATAAACATTTTGAAAGTAGGGTGAGATCCAGGGGTAGATGTGTCCCATTGATTCAGTCTGAGACTTTAAGGATGTTCTATTTGAGGACTTTAGGTGTCAGTGGGGTGTTGTGGTTACATATTCCAGAGCAAATAGATCTTGGCAGAGAGCTGTCCCCAAGCCTGCCTTTCTTGAATCTGTGAATCCCCAGGGTTTGGCCTGCTCAAACCTACCAGTTCTGCCTGGTAGCATGGTCCACTTGTCCCATATACTACCATCATGCAAACTAAAATTGACCCAAAAGCAATCACTTACTATGTATTTACGCATATGTACTTATTTATTGGATATTTTATTTATTTACATTCCCAATGACAACCCCCTTTCCGGTTTCCCCTCTAGAAACACCCTATCCCATCATCCCTCTTTTTTGCTTCTATGAAGGTGCTACCACACACATCCTATGCCCACCTCCCCACCCTGGCATTCCCTACACTGGAACATCAAGCCTTAAAAGGACCAAGGGCCTCTCTCTCCTCCCATTGACGGTCAACAAGACCATCCTCTGCTATATATGTGGGTAGAGCCATGGGTCCCTCCATGTGTACTCTTTGGTTGGTGTTTTAGTCACTGAGGTTATGGTTGGTTGATGATGTTGTTCTCCCTATAGGGTTGCAAAACCCTTCAGCTGTTTCAATTCCTTCTCTATCTGCTCCATTGAGGACATCATACTCAGTCCAATGGTTGGCTGTGAGCGTCTGCCTCTTTATTTATATGGCAATGGAGGAGCTCTCAGGAGACAGCTGTATCAGGCTCCTGTCAGCAAACACTTCTTGGTATCAGCAATAGTGACTGTGTTTGGTGACTGCATATGGGATGAATCCCAAGGTGGGGCAGTCTCTGGATGGTCTTTCCTTCCAGCTCTGCTCCACATTTTGTCTCCATATTTTCTCCCTTGAGTATTTTGTTCCTCCTTCTAAGAAGAACTGATGCATTCACACTTTAGTCTTCCTGCTTCGGGAGTTTCATGTGGTCTGTGGATTGTATCTTGGGTAATTCGATTTGGGACTAATATCCACTTAAAGTGAGTGAATACCATGTGTGTTTTTCTGTGATTGGGTTACCTCACTCAGGATGCTATTTTCTAGTTCCATCCATTTGCCTATGGATTAATTTCATGGAGTCACTGTTTTTAATAGCTGAGCAGCACTCCATTGTGTAGATGTACTACATTTTCTGTATCCATTCCTCTGTTGAAGAACATCTGGGTTCTTTCCAGATTCTGGCTATTAGAAATAAAGCTGCTTTGAACATAGTGGAGCATGTGTCCTTGTTATATGTTGGAGTATCTTTTGAGTATATGCCCAGGAGTGGTACAGTTGAGTCTTTGAGTCCTCAGGCAGTACTATGTCCAATTTTCTGAAGAACCCCCAGACTGATTTCCAGAGTGGTTGTACCAGCTTACAATCCCACCAACAGTGGAGGAGTGTTCCTCTTTCTCCACATCCTTGCCAGCATCTGCTTGTCACATGAGTTTTTGATCTTAACTCTTTCAACTGCTGTGAGGTAGAATCTCAGAGTTGTTTTGACTTACATTTCCCTGATGACTAAGAATGTTGGGCATCTTGTGGGTTTATGCCCAAGAGAGGTATAGCTGGATCCTCAGGTAGTTCAATGTCCAATTTTCTGAGGAACCTCCAGACTGATTTCCAGAATGGTTTTACCAGTCTGCAATCCTACCAACAATGGAGGAGTGTTCCTCTTTCTCCACATCCTCGCCAGCATTTGTTGTCACCTGAGTTTTTGATCTTAGCCATTCTCACTGGTATGAGGTGAAATCTCAGGGTTGTTTTGATTTGCATTTCCCTTATGACTAAGGCTGTTGAACATTTCTTTAGGTGTTTCTCAGCCGTTCAATATTCCTCAATTGAGAATTCTTTGTTTAGCTCTGTGCCCCATTTTTAATAGGATAATTTGTTTCTCTGTATTCTAACTTCTTGAGTTCTTTGCATATATTAGATATTAGCCCTCTATCAGATGTAGGATTCATAAAGATCTTTTCCCAATCTGCTGGTTACCATTTTGTTCTATTTACAGTGTCTTTTGCCTTATGGAAGCTTTGCAATTTTATGAAGTCCTATTTGTCAATTCTTAATCTTAGAGCATAAGCCATTAGCATTCTGTTCAGGAAATTTTTTCCCAGTGTCCATGTGTTCAAGACTCTTCCTCGCTTTTTTTTCTATTAGTTTGAATGTATCTGGTTTGATTTGGAGTTTCTCAATCCACTTGGACTTAACCTTTGTACAAGGAGATAAGAATGGATCATTCTTCTACATGCTGATCCCTAATTGAACCAGCACCATTTGTTAAAAATGTCCTTTTTCCACTGGATGTTCTTAGCTCCCTTGTCAACGATCAAGTGACCATAATTGTGGGTTCATTTCTGGTTCTTCAATTCTATTCTATTCATCTACCTCACTGTTACTGTACCAATACCATGAAGTTTTTAATCATGATTCATGATTACTCTGTAATATAGCTTGAGGTCAGGGATGGTAATTCCCCCAGAAGTCCTTTTATTGTTAAAAATAGTTTTCAAAATCTTGGATTTTTTTTGTTATTTTAAATGACTTTGAGAATTGCTCTTTCTAACTCTATGAAGAATTAAGTTGGAATGTTGATGGGGATTGCATTGAATCTGTTCATTGCTTTCAGTGAATTGAGCATTTTTTACTATATTAAGCCTGCCAATCCGTGAGCATGGGCGATCTTTCTATCTTCTGAGATCTCCACTGATGTCTTTGTTCAGAGACTTGAAGATCTTGTCCTACAGATTTTTCACTTGCTTGGTGAGACTCACACCAAAATATTTTATATTATTTGTGGCTATTGTGAAGGGTGCATTTCCCTAATTTTTTCTCAGCCTGTTTGTCCTTTGAGTAGAGGAAGGCTACTAATTTGTTTGAATTAATTTTATATCCAGCCACATTGCTGAAGTTTATCAGCTGTAGGAGTTCTCCAGTGGAATTTTTGGGGTCACTTAAGTATACTATCAGATCATCTGCAAATAGTGATACTTTGACTTCTTCCTTTGCAATTTGTATCCCTTTTTTTGTCTGATTGCTCTGGCTAGAACTTCAAGTTCTATATTGAATAGATAGGGAAAGAGTAGGCAGGCTTGTCTAGTCCCTGATTTTAGTGGGATTGCTTCAAGTTTCTCTCCTTTTAGTTTGATGTTAGCCATGGCTTGCTATATATTGCTTTTACTATGTTTAAGTATGGGCCTTAATGCCTGATCTTTCCAAGACTTTTAATGTGAAGGAGTGTTGAATTTTGTCAAGTGTTTTTCAGCATCTAATGAAACAATCATATGGTTTCTTTTTCTTTGAGTTTGTTTATGTTGTGGATTATGTTGTTCTATTTACTAATATCGAACCATCCGTGCATCCCTGGGATGAAGCCTACTTTATTATGATGGATGATCGTTTTGATGTGTTCTTGGACCCGGTTTGCAAGATGATTTTGAGTATTTTTGCATCGATATTCATAAGTGAAATTGGTCTGAAGTTCTCTTTCGTTTTTGGGTCTTTGTGTGGTTTAGGTATGAGGTAATTGTGACTTCATAGAACAAATCGGGTAGTGTTCCCTCTGTTTCCATTTTGTGGAATATTTTGAAGAGTGTTGGTATTAGGTCCTCTTTGGAGGTCTGATAGAATTCTGCACTGAATGCTCTGGTCCTAGGCTATTTTTGGTTGTGAGACATTTAATGACTGCTTCAATTTTTTAGGAGTTTTAGGACTCTGGAGATGGTTTATCTGATCATAGTTTAACTTTGGTAACTGGTATCTCTGTAGAAAATTGTTCATTTCCTTCAGATTTTCCAGTTTTATTGCATATAGACTTTTGTAGTAGGATCTGATTATTTCTTTAATTTCCTTGTTTTCTATTGTTATCTCTCCCTTTTCATCTCTGATTTTGTTAATTTGGATACTCTCTCTCTCTCTCTCTCTCTCTCTCTCTCTCTCTCTCTCTCTCTCTCTCTCTCTGCTCTCTGGTTACTATAGCTAAGGGTTTATCTATTTTGTTGATTTTCTCAAAGAAACACCTCCTGGTTTTGTCAATTTATTTGTATACTTTTTTTTAATTGGTTGATTTGAGCCTTGAGTTTGCTGTTTTTTCCTACCATCTATTCCTCTTGGGTGTATTTGCTTCTTTTTTTCTAGGGTTTTCAGATATACTGTCAAGAGGCTAGTGTATGCTTGCTCCAGTTTCTTTCGGAGGCACTCAGAGCTGAGTTTTCCTCTTAGCACTGCTTTCATTGTGTCCCATAAGGTTGAGTATATTGTGCCTTCATTTTCATTAAATGCTAAAAAATCTTTCATTTCTTTCTTCATTTCTTCCTTGATTGAGTTATCATTGAGTAGAGTGCTGTTTAGCTTCAGTGTGTATGTGGGCTTCTGTTGTTTTTGTTGTTACTTAAGATCAGCCTTAGTCCATGGCGATCTGATAGGATGCATGGAATTATTTCAATTTTCTTGTATCTGTTGAGGCCTGTTTTGTGACTGATTATATGGTCAATTTTGGAGAAAGTCACATGAGCTGCTGAGAAGAAAGTATATTCTTTTATTTTAGGATGAAATGTTCTATAGATATCTGTTCAATACTTTTGGTTCATAACTTCTGTTGGCTTCATTGTATCTCTACTTAGTTTATGTTGCCATGATTTATTTATTGGTGACAGCAGGGTGTTGAAGTCTCCCACTATTATAGTGTGAAATTCAATGTGTGCTTTGAGCTTTAATAACATTTCTTTTACAAGTGTGGGTGCCCTTGCATTTGGAGCATAGATGTTCAGAATTGAAAGTTCATCTTGGTGGATTTTTCCTTTGATAAGTATGACATGTCTTTCACAGCTTTTTTTTATAACTTTTGGTTTAAAATCAATTTTATTCAATGGCTACTCCAGTTTTTTTCTTGGAACCATTTTCTTGGAAAATTATTTTCCAGTCCTTCACTCTGAGGTAGTATCTTGCCTTTGTCACTGAGTTGCTTTACCTGTATGGAGAAGAATGCAGGTTCCTGTTTAGTATCCAGTCTGTTAGTCTATGTCTTTTTATTAGGGAACTGAGTCCATTGATATTGAGAGATATTTGGGACCAATGATTGTTGTTTTATTTTATTTTTTCTGTTAGAGGTGGAATTACATTTTTGTAAGTATCTTCTTTTAGTTTTGTTGAGAGAAATTACTTTCATGTTTTGTCTAGGGTGTAGTTTCCCTCCATGTGTTGGAGTTTTCCATTTATTATCCTTTGTAGGGCTAGATTTGAAGAAAGATAGTATGTAAATTTGGCTTTGTCATGAAATATCTTGGTTTCTCCATTTATGTTAATTGACAGTTTTGATGGGTATAATAGTCTGAGATGGCATTTTTGTTCTCTTAGGGTCTGTATGACATCTGCCCAGGATCTTCTGTCTTTCATAGTCTTTGGTGAGAAGTCTGGGGTGATTCTCATAGGTCTGCCTTTATATGTTACTTGACCTTTCCCCCTTACTTCTTTTGATATTCTTTCTTTGTTTTGTGCGTTTGGTGTTTTGTCTATTATGTGACATGAGAAATTTCTCTTCTGGTCCAATCTATTTGGAGTTCTGTAGGCTTCTTGTATGTTCACAGGCATCTCTTTCTTTAGGTTAGGGAAGTTTTCTTCTATAATTTTGTTGAAGATATTTACTTACTGGCCTTTAAGTTGGGAATCTTTGCTCTCATCTATACATATTATCCTTAGGTTTCATCTTCTCATTGTGTCCTGAATTTCCTGGATGTTTTGGGTTAGGAGCTTTTTGTATTTTGGATTTTCTTTGTTGTGTCAATATTTTTTATGGTGTCTTCTGCACCTGAGAGTCTCTCTTCTATCTTTTGCATTCTGTTAGTGATGCTTGTGTCTATGACTCCTGATCTCTTTCCTAGGTTTTCTATCTCCAGGGTTGTCCTCCTTTGTGATTTCTTTATTGATTCTATTTCCATTTTTAGATACTGGATCATTTTGTTCAATTCCTTCAGGTGTTTGGTTGTATATTCCTGTAATTCTTTAAGGAACTTTTTTGTTGTTGTTGTTTCCTCTTTAAGAGCTTCTACCTATTTAGCTGTTTTCTCCTATATTTTTTTTAAGTGAGTCACTTATGTCCTTCTTAAAGTCCTCTATCGTCATCATGAGATGTGATTTTAAATCTGAATCTTGCTTTTCTTGTGTGTTGGGGTATCCAGGACTTGCTGTAATGGGGGAACTAGATTCTGGTGATGCCAAGTAGTCTTGGTTTCTGTTGCTTTGTTTCTTATGCTTTCCTCTCACCATCTGGTTATCTCTGGTGTTAGTTGCTCATGCTGCCTCTGACTGGAGCCAGTCCCTCCTGTGAGCCTGTGAGCCTGTGATCTTGGTGTGTCAGCACTCCTGGGAGGCCAGTTCTGTGGGTGGGATTTGGGTATGGGGAGCTGTGCCACAAGGTTAACTCTGAGGTGGGGGGCAGATGGAGACCAAAAGAATCTACACATATGTACTTAAGGGTAGAAAGTCTACACCCTCTTAAAACAGTGAATCATAAACAAATAGCAGGATGGAACCTCTGGAACCCTTGTGTTGGTAGCAAAATTCAGGCTCCACCCACCATTCTCTTTTGGCTTAAAAGGTTACTGGGTATTGAATATTTTTACTGTTATGTGAGCAAAAACTCAGCAAGAGTCCCCTACAGGAAAAGGAGAGACCAGGAAGTAGGTGTTCGGAAATGAGGAAGCACTCCTAAAGAATAGCTTTGAACCTTTCTCCTCCTTTTCCTCCCTTAACATAAATTCTCATAGCAGTTTTTTATTTTATTTTATGAGCTGACATGTTTTCTTATTCTGTTACAAAAATGCGCTGCTCTGATCCTTCCATAGGTCCAGAATTTTGTTTCATGTAACTTCTCCAAATATTTTATTGCAGTGTAACATAGCTTTCTTTGTTCTTAACACTATCACCTTAGAAGATAATTTTGTTCACTTCATTTTGCCAATAAATGAAAAATTGGAATCTCATTGGGGCTTAAAATTTCATTGATGAGTATACTTCTTCCAACTTTTTGAAAGATAGGGGAAAGACAGGTTTTAAAGACCTAAAGTGTTCAGACACATTTTATTCCCTCACTTGACCTAAAAAAATTCTCCTGTGAGCCCTTACAGAGTATCCTTTGAGTAAAGTCATAGGGATTTTAAGGTGGCAGAAGAATACAATGCAAAAATTCTACTTTTGGTCTTTCTTTCTTTCTTTCTTTCTTTCTTTCTTTCTTTCTTTCTTTCTTTCTTTCTTTCTTTTTATTTAATGGTTTTGGCCCCAAACAATGGATTGTAACTCTCCATTTCCTAGATTTATTTTGTCCCAAACTAAGTTTTTATTTCCCCCAAACATAGTCCTGCAGGTAGTTGTTGTCCCACAGAGAGTAGAGGAAGTTTAGACACCCATGTTTAACTAAGAAAAGCCATGCTTACAGATAGAGACCTGCTCACTGTTACAGAAGGCGTGTATGTTCCTTTAGGCCACTTGGCAAAGTGGGGAAAAATGTGCTTTTGATTGCCATATCTTTTAACTTCTAAGTCTTTAATTAGACTTAGAAGAAAAGGAACTCATCCGATCAGCAGCACTTCTGCTTGGCCTCAAGAAAGTTAATGAAGCCACATGTAAAAAAAATGAATTTAAGGTTTTTTTGTTTTTGTTTTTGTTTTTTGTTTTTTGTTTTTTGACAAGGACTTGTGATGTAGACTCATCTGGGCTGAAACTCAACTACTGGGCTTTAGCTTATACACTGATCCCCCTGTAAGTTCTAGACTTATAGGCATTCACCCTAAGGTCTGCCTTCATAAAAATTTTGATGAAAGTTTTATCTGGGAATGAGAGCAGCTGTCAAAGAATAAAAAAACAATCTTAGGCTCCTCATTTAAAGAGCTCCCCCAGAGAGAGCACTGACCACAAGTACAGTATGTTTGAAGACAATCAGAAAGAATATCATTGAAAACACATGAATTTGTCTAATACAACAATTAACATATAAAACATAACATTAGATAAAGTGACAAGGATTCAGTATTTCCCCTGGCATAGCAAATGTACCTCGTCGTACATCTGAATTATCCCATGCCTGCATCACTACTCTGTCCCTAGTGCCCTTGGTTCTTCCTGGGGCTTAAGTCAGTGCCTGTACAAGAGAATGATGCCTGTAGAGACCACCACCAGAAGATAGGCATGGCCCCCAGTTGAGGAATGAGGCTGTACAGTCGTCTCAAAAATTTTAACCCAAAACTGTACCTGTTCAAAAGAGATGTAGAGACAAAAATACAGAGACTGAAGAAAAGGGCATCCACAGACTGCCCCACCTAGGGATTCATCTTATATACAGACACCAAACCCAGACACTATTTTTGATGCCAAGAAGTGCTTGCTGACAAGAGCCTCATATAACTGTCCACTGAGAGGTTTTCCTGCACCTGACCAATACAGCCAATCATCAGACTAAGCCTGTGGATCCCAGTGGAAGAGTTAGAGGAAGAACCAAAGGAGTTGAAGGGGATTGCAACCTCATAGGAAGAACAATATCAACAAACAACCGGTCCCCCCAGAGCTAACAAGGACTAAACTTACAACCAAAGAGTATACATGGATGGGCCCATAGCTCCCGAAATGTATGTAGCAGAAAATTGCCTTATCTGGCATCAGTGGGAGAGGAGGCCCTTGGTCCTATGGAGGCTTGATGCCCCAGTGTAAGGGGATGCTAGAGTGGTAGGAAGGAGGGGGTGAGTGGGTAGAGGAGCATCCTCTTACAGACAAAGGAGAGCAGGGATGGAATGGAGGGTTTGCAGTGGGGAGACCAGGAAGGGAGAGAACATTTAAAATGTAAATTAACCAATTGAAAAAAGAGAGAGAGTGAATGATGCCAAAGGAGAGACGGTTAGTTAACATTATTAGACTGCCACATCACATTTTTAACACTGACAGCGTTGGTATCTAGCCCTTGGTAAGCAGGTTCTACATTACCACTGATTTTCAAAATTCTAGTGTATTCCTTATTAAAATTTTGTGTCCACCCTGTAGAAAATTCAACTTTGCATTCAATTTCCATCATGACAGATCTTTACCACTATTAAGTTCACTCTGATGACCTTGGACATAGTTTTTAAATTGGGGCCCAAAACTTCCATTTTAAGCTATGTATAGCTTCATTCTCTGTTTTATTAGCTTGTATTTCTCTTTTTACATATGTCATCCCTAGTCTTCCTTTTTTGCTGTTTTGGATCACATGTTACTGATTATCACAATATCATCATCTATATACTTACTGCTTAGACATTCATTCCTCCAGCAGCTTGGCTTTAATGCTATAAACAGAAACCCTTCCTTATTTTATTATAGAATGTTATATTCAGGCCTTCCTTTTCAAACATTTACGTTACCAGCTATATCTCCATTTCACAGGCAAGAAATTGTGAAAATTATTATGTGGGTGTACCTTGGCCCTTTGAGGGGCATTGTGCAGCGATTCATCACAGGAAATGTGAAACTAAATCTTGTGGTATCAACCTTCATCAATGTGACTCATCAAAGGGATGGTGAATCTCAATCTTGTGGTGCAAGCCTACACCACAGTGACTCATCATAGGAAATATGAAACTGTGGTGACTCATCACAGGGACACCACAATGACTCATCACAGGAAGTGTAAAACTCAGTCCCACTACTCTATAGTGACTCATCACAGGAAGTGTAAAACTCAATCCTATGCTCTCAGCCTATGTCACAGTGACTTATGAGGCAGTATGAAATTCAATCCAGTACGGCAAACCTACACCACAGTGACTCATCAAGGGAAGTGTGAATCTCAATCCTGTGGTGGAATTCTACACCACAGTAACTCATCACAGGAAATGTGAAACTTTCTACTTGTGGCATTATGTTGATGCTGAAAAAGTCTAAATTTTGGAACCTTTTAGGTTGCAGAGTTTTGATTTTAGGGATGCTTGGATTTTTTTAAGTGCTAATATAGCCTTAACATTTTACAGAAAATTCGAACATTTTCAGGTTATGTGTTAAAATTACTTTAATATATCGACTCAATCACTTTGTCATTCTTTCCTTGCTTTGCCAATACTGAAACAACAAAAGGTTATAGGAAGTATTTAATGACATATTCCTCAACTATGATACAATCACTATTAGTTCCAGGCTGTCCTGTTGCTTCTAACCATGTTTATCACAGGTGTGAATCAGCTTTTGTTTTTACAGAACATTTTATCAGGCACTGGATAATTCAAATTGTCCTAATATTTCAGAATACCATGCTCACGTGATCTAATCAGTGAATTGAACTTATTCCTCTATGAAATTACTATTTTATTTTGTAGTATTTTAGGATATAGATTAAGTCTATATAAATATGCTATCTTCTGAAACAGTTAATAATATTAATGGAATCTGAGAATATCCTCGCACATTTTGAGTACTGCCATTCAATTCTAATCACTTCTTCTACATTTATGTGGTTTCTTTTGGTTCTTTTTTTCATTCTCTCATTCACATCAATACCTTATTTAAGTGCTGAAATTACCCTAATTTTTTTGTCCAGTAGGCTATATTTTGTGTCTGATGTTTACTTATCCAGAAATGTGTGATCTGTCTTTCTCCAAGGGTAGATCCCTGTCCCTTTCTTATGAGTAGCCATATTTGGAAGTAAAATATTAGGTATTCAGCATTGCACAAATCAAGTATTTATGGGTATGTACAAACTTAAATATATATACAATATGTATATTTATATACATATAATATGTATATATATTCTATCATTGATATACATACATATATACATATATAGAGATTATATGTGTATATATAGGTACATATTATTTATATACATATATATTTAAATATGTATAAATATACAAATATTAGCAGCAAAAATATATATAATATATACTAACAACAATAATAAATTGAGTAATAAATTAGTATCTAGAGAATAGAAATATAACAAATGTCTAATTGATGTCTTCAGCCCTTTCACTACCTCTTTTTCCCTGTTAATACCCAATGCTTCCCAAACTATTTTATCTCAAGATAAGCCTTCTCCACCCCTGATCATTTAACACCCTCTCTACATTCTCAGAGTATGAATATCATCATCAACTGATTTTTAACAAAAGAAAGGAAGGAAGCAAAGATGAGAGGAAGGAAGGAAAGAATAAATGAAGGATATATTTTCAATACAAATTTGTTATCTTATTGAATTTGATTTCATCTAAACTTAACAGATATGATTTTAAACTGACATTGGTAATTATTTTCCATCAAAAACTGTCTTATTTTATGTAAACATAGAAAGTTTCAAAACCTCTGGTGGTCTGAATTCTTCATTTCTTTAGCTTGCTTTCCTAAATGTGCAAGGCTTCCCCTTGCAATCAATATTGAGGCACTATTCCACATTGATTAAAATGATATCTTACTTTTCAACTGCAACACAGGTAAGAACTAGACAATAAAACATAGAGTTTTATTCCTGGTCACACTTTATAAGCATTGCTATTCCATCTTGTCTATCAAAAATATATCCATCTTTTTGCCGAAGACATCATCATGTCACTTGTGATCAGATTTTACCCTCATGTTTCCTAGGATTTAAAAACAGGGTCAACTTAAAAATTAGGATTGCCATTATTTTCACGTTTGCTCAAGAAAAGTTATAAGCACCAAGATTTTGCTATTTCAAGCATAGGAAATTACTTTTCAGAAACTTGAGCACAGCTCAGCTTTCAAGATATTAGCATTATGTCCCCATATGCAGATACAGTATCAACATTCATGCTCCACAAGCAGAAATACTCATGTGTGTACGCACACTGTTATTCAAGCACGAACAGAATTATGCAATGACCCTCATTCACTTAATATGTTGGTAATGCAAACATTTTCACTCTATTAATAGAGTTCAAATTTTGATACCTTTCTATAAATTTTCTATAGCATAAGAATTTCAAAGTAAAAATTAAGGTTTAGTCATTTTTATAATACTTCCTACAATATATTACTACTGCTTAAAGAAAAAACTTACTTCAAAATAAAAGAGTATACAATCTACTCTAAAGTGAGAAGACGTTGTCCTAAAAAGGAATAATTCTTTGGCTGTGAAGAAGTAGCATGTGCCATTGTGTGCACAGACAGATACACATGCATAGTTATATGAGCAACACCTAGAGTATGTAGCATTAATATTTTCTAGGACTTATTTGGGAAGCTATGGTGTTTAGATTTTATAGGTATGGTGGCTATCCCCTGTGATATTTAGAAGACATAATTTCATAGCAGATTTCTTAATCATCTAGCTCTCACATTCCCACCTCCCTCTCTGAAATGGCCCCTGGTCCCTAGGTGCAGGTAGAGATTGTTTTGCTTGGTATGTGTTCCAGTTGGGTTTGACAACCCCGAGGTCCTATGTTTTCTGAATTTTGACCAACTGTTGCTTTCTATAATTGTCACTATCTTTTGAAATAAATAAATAAAAATTTTTTCATGCATAGTATCATTGACCTGTGGGTATAAGTACAGGTATTAAAAGGTAACTAGGAAATTGCACTTGCTTAATAAAACGACATTATATTGTTCTCCTCTAAGATACATGACCTCAGTAGCCATAGGCATTTGGCAAGGCCCAATCAAACAGCTGTTGCTTACTACCAAGTAGAAGTGCTTCTCTCACACATGTACGTATATCTCTCTGTGCATTGCTGTGGTTCATAAGAAACACATCTGGGTAAGACAATTTACTTGTCAACATGGATAGTAGAAATCTCATAAGCTCTAATACAAGATGAAGAAATATAGGCAGTTAATGACTGCTAAGAGGGAAAAAATTTGTCTTGTCCCAGAGATGAGTCCTGTAATTGACTATCCAATTTCAACTGGTCTTCACTAAAACCATGTATGTACAAGCAAGGTTAAACAGACTCAGTAGGTTGCATTTGTAGGTTTATTTATAGATAGATAGAGCCACAGATAGATAAATTATAGATGATAAATGATAAATAGATGGTTGACAGAGGAATAGTAGAAAGATGATGATGATGATGAAGATAGATAGATAGATAGATAGATAGATAGATAGATAGATAGATAGATAGATAGATAGATAAAAAACATGGAACCTAGAAAGAGGCAAGTGGACACTGGAGGGCATGGAAGGAGGAGAGGGAAAGGGAAAGTACTGTAAACAAATTTCAATTTTTAAAGTTAATTTTTAGTTGAGTATGAACTAACCTTCATGTTCTATGTGATAAGTTTGTGATATCTTCAGCAAAAGGGTCTTGCTGTCAAATAGCAGAAAATGATTGGTAGCATTGGGAATAGTAGTAGTGGGGGATTCTATGAAACTTACTACTTTAGCCAACAACTCAAGAATTTCTCAAAAGGATGTAATCTATTCCTTCTACTATGGGTTTTGTTTTGTAGTACATACCATTTTGTCTGGGTCAGGCATTGTTTCCCTCATTTTATGATAACTTCATTTAAATTCCTTTTATATATATATAATATATATATAAATATATATATATAATATATATTATAATAGTAATTTTTATACAGTCTTTCAAATAGGCCTTTACTATTAGTTTTTTTTCCTCTACTTGTCTATGTTTTCCTCCATCCCCATTAATTGCTCTATTCTAAATTAGCATTTATCCACTCATAACACTATTTCTATAGTCTCTTTTCGTTGATGATTAATTCCTCCTTCCTAGCCTCATACTAGCTACCTAACTTCTATGAGTGTTCTAAAATAGAAATACATACATTTAAACCTTATGCATCCAATCCATAAGATAAAATATGCAGTGTTTGTCATTTAGTGCCAATGTTATTTCACTTATGAGGATTGTTTCTACCTCCAGCTATTTACCTGCAAATTTCATAATGACATTTTCCAACAGCTGAATGATATTCCATTGTGTAAATATATCACATATTTTATTATTCGTGCATCAGTTAGTGCACATGCTTGCAGTTTTCAATATCTGGCTCTGATGAATAAAGCAACAGTGAACATGGGTGAGTATTCCCATAGGAAGCTGTAGGGGTCTTTGGGTCTATGCACAAGACTGGTATACTCATATTTTGCGGTAGACATATTTTGAGGATTTAGAAGAAACACCAGAGTAATTTTCATAGTTGCTGCACCTGTTTGTCCTCTTACTAGCAATGCTTCTATTTCCCTGAATCCTCAGCAGCACCCCCTGTCATTTATAGAATTAATCTCGAACATTCTGACCAGAATAAGATTTTTACAAGGCATGCCTACTGGTATAGGGGAGAAGCACTGTGAGGGGAGAACTGTGAGGTAAAGAACCACTTCTGAAAACATGGATTTAAGGAAACTCCATAAGGTGGAACCCACACCTGATATTGTTAATGAGTCAAGGACTTGAGACAAGTTAGAACATGGTCACTGTGAAAACCTACTTCTGTTATTCTCCTAGAGGAATATAGCATTAAAATGGCTCCTAGTGACATCTTGCTATACCTATATATTAGTGCATTACTCAACTCTAGCCAAAGAATCTCCTCTTGAAATAAATGTTAGTTAACATAGAGGGAAACAACTGGCCAAAGTGAATAGAATGAGAATTGCTGGATGGCTCAGCTCTGAATGGGATGCCTTTATCAATGTTCTAATAATATTTCTACTACTGAAGAAATCCTACCAGGCAATAAGTCCATGTTAAAATATTCTGATGGTAAATAACGAACAGCACCTGCTCTTAGAGCTTTCCCCACATAGACAGATACCATGTAAAGCAAACAATTACTCATCATCCCCAAGCACTGAACAATATACCCCTGCATGATGCATACAATAATAAAATATAATTTCATGCCTACCTAGTGTTCATTGTAATTAATTTGCATTGTAATTTTCTACATAATTTACTATATTATGTAAAATAAAATAGAATTGACAGTGAAAATAATGTGGAATAGAGATGTATACTGTATCTTTGTTTGTGACCATTTGTGCTGCAAAACCTGTAGCTTGAATAATACACAATGCTGGATCTGGAAGGTACAGTGGCTAATTCATTCACAGTGAGAAATACTTTATCTTTAAAATGCTTTCTTATGGTATGGCTGATAATAGATGGACCACATTCTAGATGACGTCTCCCCATGAGAATGTACACATTGGACTAAGTAGGTTATAGAACCAAAGACATAAAACTGGGAGCGGGTGGGGAAATACTACTCAATCTGGAAGGAGTTGGAAGAAAAGTGCTGATGGATATTATTAAAACACATTGCATGCTTAGAATTCTCAACGAAATAACACAATATTGTACTAGAGGCTTCTTTATAGCATCATTAAAACCTATTTGCTCAAATACCTTTCAGATATTGTCTGCTACAACATAAGGAAAAACTAAAAAGAGACAGGAAGCAAGATTTTTCTGTGTCAGTTTTGGAAAGAACAACAAACGTTATAGATCACACCAATATTAATGAGAATTACACAGTAATCAAATAAACAATGGGCTTTAAGAAATGCCAGATTTGTCATTTTGCATTGTTTCAAAAATTATTACAGACATAAGTTCACAGATTCAAAATGTGATGAACTTCTTGAAACTACAGTTTTCAACAAAACTAAACCAGCAATATTAAACTGCTAAATAAAGAAGGGTTTGAGGTAGAGTTCCTCCACATAATGTATGGCAGGAGGTGGATAGACCTGTAGAAGAGAAGCAAACATATACTATACTATAAATGTTATATTTATCTGTACTTTTCTCCTTTGATCTATGACTATTAAGAAAACTGCATCTCCACTTTGTTATTGGTAATCGAATATGATATGACTTAGTAGTTCAATCCTCGAAAACTGAGCTGGTATAGACACACAGGTCTGACAGTGCAGATTGAATAACACTGAGCAAGCATCATTATAAGGACCCTTGGCATGTTTGTTAGAATTGGGCTAATCAACTCATAGATGTGACCACCATCAACAACTCAAATCACTATGGAATCTGGGTTTAAATAATGTTTTAAAAATAAATTTGAGTATGATGTTAGGCTTTTCATCTCTGTGATAAATACTTAAACAGTATTTATTCAAAGGAGGGAGACTTATTTGATTAAAATTTCAGAGATTTCTCCTCATGCTTGATTGGCACTACTACTTCCTGTTAGAAGAAAGGCTAATGTCACCATAGTGGAAGCATTTGGGGGAATTTACATTCCTCCCTACAGCCTGAACAGAGGGGAGAGTATTTCTATGCTAGTGAGCTTCCTTCTTCTTACCTTTGTAGTCCATCCAGGCCCCCATCTGTTGCAGAGGATCACTCACACTCAAGGAAACTCTTACCCTGATGGGTAATCATCATCTTTGAGAATGATACTTTCTCAATCATATCAATCTGACAATCAAGATTAGCCATTTCAATTACTAATAATGAGAACCCTGTTTTATGATATTCTACTCAGGCTCAGGGATGGAACTGTGTTTTAAATATTGATATTTTTTTAAACAGCTAGGCATGGCTGTCACCTGCTAGTCTCTGCTAGTAACTGACCAATACCAATGCTGTTACTCGTAGCCAACCTTTGAACTGAGCACAGAGACTTCAGTGAAGGAGTTAGGGGAAGGATTGAATGAGCTGAAGGGGATTGCAACTCCATAGGAAGAATATCAATATCAAATGACCCGACCACCCAGAGCTCCCAGGAACTAAACTACCAACCAAACAGATTGTTTTTTTATGAGTTTGTGTGTTTTGCATGAATTCATGTATTACATCACATGTGTGCGCACAGAGATGCAAAAAATGGCACTGGATTGCCTAGAAATGCATTTAAAGGTGGTTGTAAGTCACCATGTGGGTGCTAGGAATGAAAATCAGGTACACTGGAAAAATAGCAAATAGTTTTAACTCTTGAGCCATCTCTCCAGTCACACACACCCATAACAATTTAAAATATTTTTAATAAAATATTGTCCTTTGTTTCAAAACTTTTTACTAGAGGAACTTTAAAAGACCAATTAGGAAAGTAATTACCATACAAATTGAAAAGAGAATACTTATAATTATAAATATTTGATATCTTACTAGAGCAATATTTAATTACAGGTAAAATTAATTGATTCTTAAAATTGTTAAAAATATTTTTCAAACATGGCACATACCCGATATGTCAACATTTGATACATTATCAAGGCAGATCCGAGCTTCAGGCCTTCAATACCAGCCTTGGATTGCAGAGATGTGTTTCAGGCCAAGAGTCTAGTGGAGAAAGTGGAGAAATGGAGAAGGGGGACAGGAGGAGGAGGACAAGGATTAAAGGAGGAAGCTTTTCATGTGGATCTTCCATTAATATTTTAGTCCATTTATTGAATAATTTAATATGAAAAACACTACCATTCTCTTAAAATATATAAAATAAGAGATAAAGTGCCAATATTTATCAACACTGCTGATGTTAAATTTATTGACACAATTAACATAGTATGCTCTGGGCTTTCCAATCCATATATATATGGGTGGATGAAAATACAACTTGTATAGATTTGGAGGACTACACTTGTATCCAGTTTCTTATGCCTATGTTTAAAACTTTATTACTTTTTGATAACTCCTGCCTATGATAAGTGATGTATTGTATGATCATTTGAATTGCATCTGGTCATCTGTAATGTTGACTAATTCGTTTACTTATGTTGCTCAGGGCGTGTCCACCCTATGACCTCGGAAATCTATGGATATATCCTAGCACGATGATGCTCTAAAGAGGTTTTGCTCTGCAATGTCCTCTATGTGACTGTGAAAAGCCTGGAGCACAGTGTATTCTTCTGCCAGTTATCATAACATCTCTTCCCCCATAAGGACTTTAGATAAATTTAAAAAGTATCCTTTCAGGGATTCTACATTTCATATTCCCAAGAGACCAAAGATGAGTTTTCTTTGTGGGAGAGTATTCTCTTTGTAACTCTATTTTGCAATTCTCTTGCATGAACCTGGTAATATCTGAATTCACATGCCCAATGGATGCATGGATATACTGTATCCTGTGGTTATGGTTTATAACCTCTGTCTCTGTTTTAAAGATATCTCAGCAAGGAAAAGTGCCCACTAACCCAAGCTCATTCATGGGGATACATATAGTAGATGTGGGAACAAACTCCTCTGACCTCTACATGTGTATAGTGCCATCTGTGCATGCATGCACGTACACACACACACACACACACACACACACACACACACACACAGACACACACACACACACACACGCACGCACGCATGCAACACATTTCATAGGGTTGCATTATGGTATCACAAAACCTCAGTGGATAGTCAATCCAAGGCATTAAATGATAGGATTCTGGTGAGTTTACATTTAGTAATCTACAGAAAGAGAAAAGTGAGTCCTGCCATGATGCCACAGACCTGTAATTCTAACACACATGATATTGAGCCAAGTGAAACTTAAGCTTGAGGTCACTATGAACTGTGCTGAAAGACCCTTTCTCCGCAAAGCAAGCAAACAACAATAATTCTACTACAGACAGGGAATGATGCAAAATGAGGATTAACAAGAACAAGAAATACCATGCCATCTATCATGTAGGAAGAACGTTCATCAACTTTGGTGACTTCGTGTAAAACGTGTCATCTTTGAAAAATGGTATATCATGTTGACACCTTGCTGGAAGTTCTAAATTCACAATGTGGACAAGATGAGGTGACACCAGCTGAGAAGGGGATAGGCTCTGACTGTTGAGACCTGTAAGCCTCTAGCAGCTCTAGTGTTGAGACAACCTCTAGAGTTTTCCTCAGGGTCTAAAGCACAGGTCTCCCCAAAACCAAAGCTCAGCCACCATGTGTTGGAATCAAAGAGCTGAATAGTGGTGGAAAAGAACTCTCAAAGATGGTAGAGGATGCAAAAGAGTATATATTGATGTCAAAATGTAGACAGCAAGGGGAAATAAATGAAGCTTGAAAGAATGGTTATTATTTTTAAAGAGAAAGAATAATCCAAGTAGATATGAAGAAATAAGAATCTAATGTAAATTATAAAATCAAAGTCTGCAATTACTGAATTAACTACAATGTATAAAATAAAACTTGAATTCACAGTTTGAAGTTGGGTTACTGTAATTTTCTAGTCAGAATCTATTGTGAGTATAATTTGAGGCTTGGAGAGATAACTCAGCAAATGGGTTTACTCTGTAGACATGAGGGCATTGAGTTTGAGCTAAAGAACTTGCATTTAAAAAACAAGGATGTGGTGTTGCAAGGTGAGAAGGTGGGATAGACAGATTCTTGGAACTCCATGGCCAGCAAGCCTGACTTGATTAGTGGACAGACCAATGAGTTACCTAGTGCCAACTAATAATTCCTTGGGAATGATACCTAAAGCTATCTATCCTTTAGAATCCACAAGGAGGTGTATGTATGATCACATGCATGACCAACACCATTGCAGAGAACCATCAAAGTTGAGTTGCAGACAGCAATGAAGAATAAAATTAATAATTTAGACACAGAAGAAGAGAAAGATCATGCTAACAGATGAGTGAAAACCATGAGAGATGATATATGTCTGCTGATCCATGGCTTCAATTTTAAATCATATCCATATGATGATAATTATGGTTCCTAAAGGAAACAAGATAAAATTTTTATCTTAGTAATTAAAATTAATTAAAGGAGACCAAACCATCTTCCATATGCTTCTGTTTCAATTGACTTTGTGTTTCATTAAAGTAGGCTATTGAAGCAATCAAAAGACTTCACAGACACTGGACAACTAAATAAGCATTTTTCGTGTGCACATCCTAGCTTGGTCACATCTATTTCAATTGGTGTTTATCCATGATAGGTAGCAATTCTTAATGCCTTTTGGGAATTAGCAATAACTATTTACTACCCAAAGCTTAGACAATTCATTTGTGGTGTAAATTCCAATTCGTGTGCAATATCTGGCTCCTTAACACCTATCCTCTAATATGAGTTCTTAGATTGAAATTTAAATATTAAAAAATAATGTGTGCAAGCCTTTACTAGCAAGAATAGTTATTAGTTAAATTTCCTACATGAGAAAAAAATACATAAAATCAGTTCCGTGTGGAATACAGATGTCCTCAGAAAGCATTTTGGCTTTAACTGTCCTTTTATCAAAATCTGAATCTGGGTGAGGCTTGAATACATTATCCTAAGAATATAGTGACATCCAAACCTGCAGGACAACTCTGCCAATTGTAATAGGCACATTCTTTTGCTATAAGAAATTTATAAAACCCCTCATTTATATCTTCTGTTCCAAAACCCTTTGCTTTGGATATCAGTGCTTGAAACATGTTTGAATTAAAATGCACTTCATTTGTCAATATTCTATTCTTCACTTATTGCGATAGCAGACTTAAAGTTAGTCACAGATTTAAAGCCTCTGTCATGTGTTTGTGTGTGTTTGTGTGCATGTGTATTCACATGTGCTGTGTGTGTGTGCCTGTGTGTGTGCCTGTGAGTGTGTGTGTGTGTGTGTGTGTGTGTGTGTGTGTACGTGCATGCATGCACAGATGGCACTATACACATGTAGAGGTCAGAGGAGTATGCTCCCACATCTACTATATGTATCCCCATGAATGAGCTTGGGTTAGTGGGCACTTTTCCTTGCTGAGATATCTTTAAAACAGAGACAGAGGTTATAAACCATAACCACAGGATACAGTATATCCATGCATCCACTGGGCATGTGAATCCAGCCTTATGAATTCAGATACTACCAGGTTCATGCTAGAGAATCGCAAAATAGAGTTACAAAGAGAAAACTCTCCCACAAAGAAAACTCATCTTTGGTCTCTTGGGAATATGAAATGTAGAATCCCTGAGAGGACACTTTTAAATTGATCTAAGTCCTTGTGGGGGAAGAGATGTTATGATAACTGGCAGAAGAATACACTGGTGCTTCATGCTTCTCACAGTCACATAAAGGACGCTGCAGAGCAAAACCTCTTTAGAGCATCATTGTGCTAGAATATATCCATAGATTTCCGAGGTCATAGGGTGGACACACCCTGAGCAACATAAGTAAACAAATTAGTCAACATTACAGATGACCAGATGCAATTCAAATGATCATACAATATATCACTTACCATAGGCAGGAGTTATCAAAAAGTAATAAAGTTTTGAACATAGACATAAGAAACTGGATACAAGTGTAGTCTCCCAAATCCATATATATATATATATATATATATATATATGGATTGGAAAGTCCAGAGCATACTATGTTAATTGTGTCAATAAATTTAACATCAGCAGTGTTGATAAATATTGGCACTTTATCTCTTATTTTTTAACGAAGCCTTGAAAGGACAATCAATCACTTGTGGGGTACTATTGCACCTCCACTACCACATCTATGTATTTTATCATGAGAACACATCAAATAAACAAAACTGAGGGTGACTGCAGGAAAAAACACCCTCTACAATTCTCTCTAAGTGTGTCAGTCATAAAACACAGCTGCATGGAGGAACAGTCATTAGAACGAGAAGGCAAGCCCTGCAAGTGAAATCCAAGGCCTGGAGAGATGGCTTATCCAATAAGAGCGACATCTCCACAATGAAGTACTATTCAGCTATTAAAAACAGTGACTTCATGAAATTCATAGGTGAGTGGATGGAACAGAAAATATCATCCTAAGCGAGGTAACCCAATCTCACACACACACACACACACACACACACACACACACACACACACGCATAAACCACACACATGGTATGCATTCACTGATAAGTGGATATTAGCCCAAAAGTGCGGATTACCCAAGATACAATCCACAGACCGAATAAAGCTCAAGAAGAAGGATGGTCAAAGTGCAGATGTTTCAGTCCTTCTTAGAAGTGGGAATAAAAATATTCATAGGAGGAGATACGGAGGCAAAGTTTGGAGCAGAGACTGAAGGATATAGTCCATATACATACAGCCACCAAACCAAGACAATATTGCTGATGCCAAGAAGTGTATGCTGACAGGAACCTGATAAAGCTGTCTTCTGAGAGGCTTTCAGAGCATGACATATTACAGAGGAAGATGCTTGCAGCCAACCGTTGAACTGAGAATGAGGTCCCCATTGGAAGAGATAGAGAAAGGATTGAAGGACCTGAAGGGGTTTGCATCGCCATAAGAACAACGAAGCCAACCAACCAGAGCTCCCAGGGACTAAACCACCACCCAAAGAGTACATATGGACAGACCCATGGCTTCAGCTGCATAGGTAGGAGAGGATGGCCTTGTTGGGCACCAATGGGAGAAGAAGCCCTTGGTCCTGCCAAAGTTGGAGCCCCCAGTGTAGGAGAATGTCAGGGCAGAGAGGCAGGAAGGGGTAGGTGGTTGTGTGGGGGACCACCCTCATAGAAGGGGGAGGGGGAATGGGATAGGGATTTATTGAGGGGAAACTGGGAAAGGAGATAAAATTTGAAATGTAAATAAAAAAGTATCCAATAAAAAATAATAATACAAAAAAAAAGAAAGAAAACCGAGTTGGTTCACTCAAAGACAGCTCTACTATTATCTGAACACTAACCATTAGTATTGAAATAATTTGAGTTTCCTGTTTTATTTCTATGGTCATACTAGCCATTTTACCTAAGTTAAAGCAATTCTACAATGTTTAGTTGGTTAAGGGTAATCACACATGTCTTTTTTTACATTCAGAAGGAAAATACTTAATAAACTTTGGGAAATTTTTCTCTCCTTCTCTCTCAGTATCTCTTTTGATAATTAAACTTTTGGATATGGGTAATCAGTCTATTCACCTTAGATTATGCCTGTGTACGCATACATGTATAAGAGCTACTTGAATTTAAGTGACATTTGTTTGTTGGTTTTTAACCATGGTGAATTTCATCAAGAGGAGATATTTTGCAGTTCTCAAGATACTGTTAGCATCCAGGATGAAGCACTGAAGCACTACGGTTAAAATGGTAAACACAGCTTCCAGAAGGTTTTGTTTCTAGTGTTTTACATAAGCTCAGATGCACTTCTGATGGATACCAAGGAGCTCTTTAAAATTGCTGCCTTCAGTATTCTCCAAAATGTAGCTGACACAATTATATTTGGTCTTGGTTCCTATTCTGGCTCTGCTGCACATAGTCCGTATGTGTGCTATATTTTCCTCAAGTGTAAACTTAAAACAGAAATAACAATCTTCATTAGAAATAACAACATCTCTCCTTAGGAGATTTTGAAGACCAGCTCTAGGAAACTTAGACGGTTATAGTCTATGTATTGAGGTACCACCATAACTATCATTTGTATAATTGTTCAGAAGGTGGTTTCCCCTTACTACCCATCCAGGTTTGATACACAGTGATGCTTTAAAAAGGATTTCAATGGCAATGTCCTTTGTGTGACCCTGACAAGAATGGAGCACTAGTGTATTCTATCTCCTGTTATCATAGGATCTCTTTCCCTATGAAGACTTTAGATCAATTTAAACAGTGTTCTCTCCCGGCTTCTACATTTCAGATTCCCAAGAGACCTAAGCATTGGTTTCCTTAGACCCTTCCTACTGTGTAATACAACTGTTCGATGTTGGTATTTTGATGGTTACTGCTTTAAAGGTACAAAAATATTGAGATATATGAGGCTTGTATTCATGTCTCATATTTATGACTACATAAAATTTAAACCAAAAATAATGTTTAAAGTGTTATTCCCACAGTATTCTATGTTTGCTTTTCAATTGGCCACTTGGGAATCCTTTGTCTAGAAATATCTCATAAATCCACATTTCTAAAGTGAGACAATTGTTGAAATTATTTCTTGCAGAACGTGAGTCTGAAAAGTCTGGTATTTTTTAACACTGTAAGTGAAGATAAATTATTCTTGTCAAAAGGAAGATATATTAATGAAATACATGCAATTTTAGTTTATATATTGTTTCTAAGATGATAGCCCTTCTTTTTAAAGTTAAGATAACTTCTAATTTCACATTTCAAAATGTATCATTCATTCTGCATTTACTTTACCTGAATAAATTGAGGAGCTATAATAAACATCACTTCCACAAATATTTTCTTAAAATTACATTATTGAGTAAACATTTTCTTATACTTGTCTTATGTTTCAGAAAATATAGAAGGTTTGGTACATGCAAGTCAATGTCAGGATTCATATCTTCATGGAGCAGGGGGAGAAGAGTCACCGGTAAGTGTTGCCTCTCAAGAGGTCCTTAAATACTCAGAATACTATGTGCACAGCATCCTGATAAAACACAGGTTTTTTTTAACTTGGAACTTGTTTACAGTTCAATAAGCCTAAGTATGTTATTTTGATATTTTTCTCGGGTATAATACACGGGCAAGGCATAGACAATTTATCACCAGGAGTAGTTTAGTGTGTGACAATGCTTTTCAATATTTTACAATTCTAAGCTTCCTATTAGACAATTTACTTTACTAT
Source organism: Rattus rattus (assembly GCF_011064425.1). Lineage (NCBI taxonomy): Eukaryota > Metazoa > Chordata > Mammalia > Rodentia > Muridae > Rattus > Rattus rattus. The sequence goes on along the minus strand of NC_046154.1, from coordinate 202,563,094 downwards.
GTGGACTTTCTGTATCTGTCTATTAAAGCTTAGAAATGGAAATAAAACTAAGCTATCTGCCACCTATCAAACTCCCTAACAATTATCATTTACTGTTTATTTCTCATTTACTATTTATCTATTTTCATTCCCTGTTTCTCTATCATGTATTTATATACTGCATATCATATATCTTATCTATGCATCTAATGTCTATCCACATTATCTAACTATGTATCTGTTATCTACAAGCCTACATTGTTCAATTGCACAGTGCATTAAGTGTATAATATGCATTTTCTCTGGGAAAAAGTTCTCTTATAAGGGCAAGGCAGCTGTACTGTTTGTATTTAGTATATGACTGCTCATTTCATGACACGGATCAGTTTCTGTGGATGTTCTGATTTGTTAGGCTCAAATACAACACATCAAACTCAACTTTTAAAAATGATCATATTAATTTTCTATAAATTAGTTCTAAGAGCAATACTAAGAAATGGAAACCTGCTTTCCTTTCTTTCATTACAGAGAAGCCGGTTCTATCATCAAATAGTCCAAGACCCAAACCTAGGAATTTGACCCTGGAATATTCCCCTTACAAGGAATTTCTTTGGGGGGGGGGGCTGTCTGAGAATTGTCTATGCTATCCGAATGGCCTGTCTATCAAGACCTTTTGGACTGTTTAGTACATGGAGATCCTTTAGTTCCTCCTCCTCCTCCTCCTCCTCCTCCTCCTCCTCCCTCCTCCTCCTCCTCCTCCTCCTCCTTCTTCTTCTCTCTCTCTCTCTCTCTCTCTCTCTCTCTCTCTCTCTCTCTCTCTCTCTCTCTCTCTTCAGCATGGCTGGGAAGGAAATTATTACAAATTCTCAATTAATTTATAGTGATGTCCACAGTTGGCAATCAGGAATCTCCATGGCCAGGTCGAGGGACACAGTGACAGTAGAACACAGCATCACTAACTGACAAGAGGCAACAGCTTACCACGGCTTTCTCCTGGCTCATGGACTGCGCATGCGCCATATCCCCAGTAAAAGGCTAGCCATGTTCCTCTTCCCCGTCCCCATTTTTTTCTTTCCTCCATTCAGAGGCAGCCTCTGTATCTTCTCCACCCTTGCTTCCTGACTAAAACTCCCACCTGAGATCGGTCACATGGTATGACATCATGGATACCTACCACCACCACTACCACCACTAAAATCCAAAACTCCCTCCACCTCATCATCTTCCAGAAATGATGAACGAATGAAGAACAGAGGTTCTAATTAGCTAACAAGTGTAGCGTGGTTGGAGTAGTTTATGGCTTTCAAGCAAAAAGAAAGCTAAAGAATTTTCAAAAGTAGATCATAAATCTTTACAGATAACATAAGAGAAATTTGTTCAATGATGTGTGTGTGTGTGTGTGTGTGTACTTTGCCACACTTAAATGTGTGTATCCTGAGTATTCCTAATACACAAGAAGGTAGAAGAGGACTCTGGGTCCCCTGAAACTAGAGTTGCAGGAGGTTGCCACCTAGTTGCTTAGAACAGGTCTCAGGTCCTCCCCCAGGGAAACAAGTGTTCTTAGCCACTGAGCCGTCTCCAGTGATTATTACTAAATGCAAAGCAGAAAATGGGTCATGGTAAACCTCATGGGAGAGTGATTTGGAGGCAAACTAGCTTGTGACTGTGAAAACTATCGCAATGGCAGGAATGCTCATCCACAAGCTAAGGCCAGTGGATTTGCTAATGTCCTTGTACATAGCAAACCGAGGACAGACAGTAGTTTTTCATTTTGATCCAAGGGCCATTAAAACAGCAGTTTTAGAGACTGAAACACAGTTGCTCGTATTTTCATACTGAATTTAAGGAAATTGTGTGGTCTAGAAATGTAACTCTCTTATTCTTTGCCAAATTTATAAAAATCTTGCCAAATTCTAGACCAAATTTATAAAACAATCATCGGGACTGTAAACATAATTTGCATAGTATTTAAGTAGAATCTAAACAGTATTTGAAATGGTCAGAGATTTTCTTCTCCTTTTGGTCTCTCTCTCTCTCTCTCTCTCTCTCTCTCTCTTCTTCTTCTTCTTCTTCTTCTTCTTCCTTCTTTCTTTTCTTTCTTCCTCCTTTTTTCATTTCTTCCTTCTTTTCTTTCTTTCTTACATATTTCTTTTCTTTATCTACCTCTCAAATGCTGTCCCCTCCCCGTCGCCCTAGAAGAATTCTTTTCTCCTTCCTCCCTTGCCTTTACCACTGAGAGGATGCCCCCCCCCGTATTTCCCCCACCCTGGGACATCAAGATTCTAAAAAATTAGTCAAATCCTCTCCCACTCAGACCAGATAAGCCAGCCCTCTACAGTAGGGCCTCAGACCAGCCATATGTGCTCTTTGGTTGGTAGCTTAGTCTCTGGGAGCTCCCAGGGTTCCAGATTAGTGGAAACCTTTGGTCTTCCTGTAGGTTTGTGATTCTCTCTAGTTCCTTCACTTCTTTCCCCACTCTTCCATAGAGGTCCCTGACCTCCATCTCATGCTTGACTGTGGTTATGTGTCTGTCTCAGTCAGGAGCTGAGTAGAGCCTCAGAGAGGACAGTCATGGAAGCTCCTGTCTGCAAGTACTTCTTGGGATCAGCAAAAATGTCAGGGATTGTTTGGTGCCCACCTATGGCATGGATCTCAAGATGGGAGGGTTATTTGTTGGCCATTTCTTCAGTCTCTGTTCCATTTTTGTCCCTACATTTCTTTTAGACAGGAAAAAAATTGGGTGGAAATTTTGTAGGTGGAAAGGTATCCCAATTCCTCCACTGGGGGTCTTGTCCAGCTACTGGAGATGGTATCTTCACGTTCCATATCTCCATTGTTGGGCATTTCGGCTAAGTTCACCTGCTTTGAGTTTCCCCCAAACCCAGGTCTCTGGGACTTCTTAGAGATTCTCCTCACCCAGACCCCTGGCTACTACATATTTCTATTCATTCTACTGGCCCGCTGATCTTCTCTCCTGTCTCTCCCCATACCTGATCCTATCCCCTTATCCCACCCCATTTTCCACCCAGGCACCCCCCCCTGCCTCCCAAGACTATTTTGCTCCCCTTCTCAGTGGTATTTAAGCATCCTCACTTGGATCTTCCTTCTTGTTAAATTTTTTTGGGTCTATGGGTCTATGGTGTGTAGCATGGGTATTCTGTACTTTTTGGCTAACATCCATTTATCACATACCATGTGCCTGATATGGGTTACCTCACTCAAGATGATATTTTCCATAGTTTGCAAAATTCATGATGTCCTTGTTTTTTTTTAATATTTATTTATTATATATGTGAGTTCACTGTCACAGTCTTTAGACACAGCAAAAGAGGGCATCAGATCCCATTACAAATGGTTGTGAGCCACCATGTGGTTGCTGGGAATTGAACTCAGGACCTCTGGAAGAGCTGTCAGTGCTCTTAACCACTGAGCCATCTCTCCAGCCCTGAACCTTGTTTTTAATAACTGAATAGTATTCCATTTTGTAAATGAGTCATTTACATGTAAATCATACATTTTCTGTATCCATCCTTCAGTCAAACAATATCTGGATTGCTTCCAGTTTCATATCATATCACATCCATCTGGCAGCTAGGGACATAGTAGAACATGTGTCCTTCTGGTATGGTGTAGTATCTTTGGAGTATATGCCCAGGAAAGATATAGCTGGTTCTTCAGGTAGAACTATTTCCAATTTTCTGAGAAACATCCAGATTGATTTCCAGAGTGGTTGTACAAGTTGGCAAACCTACCAGCAATAGAGGAGTGTTTCCCTTCACATCCTTGCCAGCATGTGCTGTCCCTTGAGTTTTTAGTCTTAGCCATTGTGATTGCTCTAAGATGGACTCTCAGGGTCATTTTGATCTGCTTTTCGCTAATGACTAAGGATGATAAATAAGTGCTTCTCAGCCATTCGAGATTTCTTTGTTGAGAATACTGTTTAGCTCTGTACCCCATTGTTTTAATTCTGAAGTTCTTTACCTATTCTAGATATTAGCCTCTGTCTGATGTAGGGCTAGTGAAGATCTTTTCCCAGTCCATAGGCTGCTCTTTTGTCCTTTGTACTTTGCCTTATCGAAGCTTTTCAGCTACAAGAGAAAATTTCCTGAACAGAACAGCAATGTCTCAGGCTCTAAGGTCAACAATTGATAAATGGGACTTCTTGAAATTCTTTTGGTTTTTCAAGAGAGGATCTCTCTCTGTAGTTCAGGCTGTCCTTGAACTCACTATGTTGACCAGGTTGGCCTTGAACTCAAGAGAACTGATTGGTTCTGCCTCTCAAGTGCTAGGATTAAAGGTTTGTGCCATCATAACATGGCTTCAGAGAAATATTTTTAAACATTGAGGAATCAGTTTAAATTTTAAAATTTTAATTTATAATGCATTGTAGAGGAAGTACATATCTGTGATACTAAAACAATCTCTGTCAATTTCCAGATATTGAAATACATGCACAAAGAATACACACTACCCTTAGTGCTGTCATACCTGGGTTCCATAATTACTCAGAACATTTGTAGATGTCAAGGTCAATAATCACAGCCAGAAAGTTGTATTACTTTACAGCAAGGTATTTACATACTGTTGATTTGTTATAAAGAACTGCACAAATAAAAATAAATGAAATATATGTGTATATAACATAAACATACATACATAAATAATATTACAAGTGCAAGGTTATATTCCTCCTGTCATTTAATTCACAGAAATCTATCTTCAGAGTAGAGCCTAAAAATGGTAAACAGAACAGGAGTAATCTTTTAAGTTATACAAATCAGAACATATTAGTACAAGTTCAAGTTTTCTTCTATTGCTCCTTCATATTAAAGAATATTTGTAACTTGATAATTTCTTCCCTGCCCAAGATCATATCCTTTGTGTTTATGAGTAAATGAGTGTAGATATCTCAGTAGCAAACCTCAGCACTAATGCCTCTAGTACATCTTCATCCCAATTTTCCTGGCTAGTTCTCTAATTATGCTTGATTGTAGAGTTGAGTTCCTAAAGCCAGACATCTGCTATAACTCCAGAATAAAAGTCTGTGCTCTTTCTACTATGACTAAAGACCAATTTTTTAGAAAATTTTTATTTTTTGTTTGTTCCATTTCATATCACATCTCTCAGGATTCTAGAGTCTCTCTCTCTCTCTCTCTCTCTCTCCCTCTCTCTCTCTCTCTCTCTCTCTCTCTCTCTCTCGGTGATTTGTAGTGGCTATTCCTGATTGTCAACTTGACTATATCTGGAACAAACTACAATCTAGAGTTGGAAGGCTCACCTGTGATCCTGATCGAGACTGGAAAATACAAGTTTCTGACAAGTTGTGGGGGTACACACCTTTAATTTGGGTCATGCCTACTTGGAGACCTACAGAAAAACATTGGAAGAAGGAAGACATTCTCTTCTTCACCTGCTTGGCTTGTGGGATTGAGCAACTGCCAAATCCTTGGACTTCCATTCACAACTGCTACTGACCATTGTTAGGGAGTTGGACTATAAACTGTAAGTCATCAACAAATTCCTTTAGTATATAGAGACAGTCCATAAGTTCTGTGACTCTAGAGAACCCTGATACAGCATTTATGGTTATTTTTTGTCAATGTCTGGAACAATAGTTCATTAAACTTTGGAAAACAATGTTTATCCACATGAATTCTAATAGAAGTTGTAGTGTTTTACCTGCAGAAACAATAGAAAAAGATATCACTGTACCATATTACTTAGCCTGTTGAGCTACAAGTCATAAAGTTGCAAACCATGCCAATGTCCAAGGGTCATTCAGTCCAAATTACAACTCAGAGTGGAAATGTACTCTGCCCATCTATGCCATACAATTTTCAAAGTTCTGTTTTATCATCCATCTTCTCATTGATCAGATTACGATTACCAACTCAAAGTAAAATAAATAAATGTCTATTCATCCCCTAATGATAGGCTTTCCTTTTGAACATTAAAGTGACCATATAAAATGGTTTCAACACTATGCCTCTGACAGCTTATGAACCACTTGAGGAGGGTATGAAGTAATTTTCTCATTCCTGTCAAACAAAATATTTGATTCTGCTCAGATGTTTTGCATATGGCATTATTTTCAGACTTACAAGATTGAAGGGAAGTTACTACTTCTCAAGGTTTAATCGTTGTATTGTAACTTTAATAGACAGCTGTCCAAAGATAATGCTAAGCTAACATGATAAGAAAATATTTATAAACTGCTGTATAAAATTAGCATATTTAAGTGTTAGACTCTATTCATCATTTTAGTAAATATTAGCCTTCAGAAAAGCACCAGGAAAACAACATTTGATTTGGATTTAGAAAATAAATACACAGGTATTTTTTACCCACAGTGAATTTATAACCATATCTGCATCTCTGTGTTCAAGGAAATATTTCTTCCAAAACTCTGTTTTCACATTTTGTGCTTATATTAATAATTACATATCTCCCTTCATTAAAAAGAGAAATAATCAACATTTCAGAGTAGAAGCCAAATTAAAAATAGCAATCAGTGCTAACAAGGAGGGTAATAGAATCCAAATGAAATGCAAAGGGCGCCTGCCTGTTTGAGGGAGGAAATGAATCAATGGGAGGGCAGGAATAGAAACGGAGAGAACATCTGGGGGTGGGGGAACATGGAGCACATAACCCATGTGTATAGAATGGATTGTGATTCTTTTCTGAGGTGTTTTTAAAATATTAATTTTTAGGCTGTCTAGGAATGGGATCAGATTAAAAGATCAGTTTAACATGATGGGTATTTACCATGATTTGACCTTTACACCCTATAGACAAGTATTGCAATGCCATGCTGTATCTTACTTATTATCACACAGAACTATGTGTCAATTTATATATGTATATTATATACATCTATAATTTATATAGTATGCATATATACCTATATAGTATATAGTCTATGAGTATGTGCATAAAATATGCTTCAAAGGTTTTTAACAGTGAAAGAACAGTCATGTTCCAAACATATGCAACTGCCAATTGAGTACCTGGAATTCCATAATTTTCAACTACAGTCCATGCACAGTCCATAAGCAGGAACCAAGAAACACTGACTTCATGGATACCTAAAAGGATTTAGATAAACAGTTGGCAACTTTAAATGAATTATTCTTAAATGATCTTTCTGTCCCAAATAGAAAACAAATTAATAATTGTCAAATATTGAGTGCCTATTTAAAGATTTCAAGTTTAGTGTAATGAATGCACACTGACGACAGCATGACTGTGTGGTTTCATTTACTTGAAAATATTTAATTGAAATAGTATATACATGGAATAAATAAATATTATGCATTCAGTTTTTAATTTCTTCTTTTTGGTTTTTTTGTTTTGTTTTTTTGTTTTTTTGAGACAGGATCTTCTTGAATTCTTACTCATGGGATTCCTGTCTCAGGTTACTGTATGCCGGATAACATTTTATACAACTAAGTTTGGCTCCTGTTATAATTTTAAAATATACATTTTGTTTGATTTTGATGTGGGGTGTGTAATTTTGTACATGCCTCTGTGTGTGTGTGTGTGTGTGTGTGTGTGTGTGTGTGTGTGTGTGTGTGTGTAGCAATCCAAATGTACCTTCCTATAGAGGTCAGAGAATAGCATAAAAGTCCCTGGAGCAGGAGTTGCAGGCACTTTCAATGCCATCTGGACAATGCAAATCAAACTTCATCAAACCATTTAATCACTGAACTACTCCACTATTCCCTCCACTTTAAATCCAATGAAATTAATATTTAACTCTTTATAAACTATTATATTTCCAAACATATGCAGCTGCCAATTGAGTATCTGTAATTCCACAATTTTCAACTACAATCCATGCACAGTCCATAAGTAAGGACCAAGAAACACTGACTTCTTGGATACCTAAGAGAACATACATAAACAGTCAGCAACCTCTAAATGAATTATTCTTAAATGATCTTTCAGTCCCAAATGGTGCTCGCTAATTTATTGTCAACTTGACGTGAGCTAGAGTTATCAGAGAGAAGGGAATTGTAACTAAGAAAATTCCTCCATAAGATCCAGCTTCAGAACACTTTTTACAGTTAGTAATTGTGTAAGAGGGACAGGTCCATTGTGGGTGGTTCCGACCCTTAACTTGTTGTACTGGGTTCTATGAGAATTCAAGCTGGAAAACCCATAAGAAGCTTCTGCCTCCAGGTTTCAGCCCTTCTTAAGTTCCTGTCCTGTGTTCCTTCAGTGGTAGATGACAAATAAATCCTTTTCTCCCCAACTTGGTCATGGTGTTTTATCACAGCAACAAAAATTCTAACTAAGAAATAATACCAGGATCCTGAGATATTGCTGTGACAGACATGACCATGTTTCATGGAAGACTATGGAAGGACTTTGGAACATTGGATTGAAAAAGCCATTGAGTCAACGTTGAGAGCTCAATGGTATAATCTGTGGGAGCTTATAAGATAGGAATGTTGAAAACAATGCAAACATGGAGAGCTAGGTTGTGGTATTTTAAAGGGAAGCAAAGGCTTTGTGAAGCCATTGTGTAAAGAATCTATGCTGTCTGATCTTCTGGGGATGAAGTGTTGACTGCAAGTAAGAGATTAGCGCTGTTAAAGGGAAAGTAGTACAGTTGGTGTGGGTCAGTGGGTCAGTGGGTCAGTGGGTCAGTGAGTGCTGAGACATTAGCGAGACCAGACTCATGGAGGTGAAATCGTCTGGGAAGTTTCTCCTGAGAGTCAGAGGTGGTCAAGATGGTACCTCAGGCTGGCAGCAGAACTTTGTAGTTAAGGGTCATCCAGGTCGTGCTGTTCTTGAAGGTGTGCAGGGGTCATGGACAGCAGCTGAGTCTTGGCAATATGATAACAGGACAGGACAAGTTATTGGTGAAGGTACAGGCCAGTTGCAGGAAAGACCCTCACATTTTGAGATTCCAGTACCAATGGAATACCACCCAGAACGGCAACAACAAGGTAGAGCAGAGAAGACACATTCTATGTGTACTGCAGAAGACAGAGCTAGAAAAGTTACCTATTGGAGACCAGAAGATAGTGAGTGGATCCCAGACATTAGACTTGGAGTAAATTACACAATTCGAGTTTTGTTTTGCTTTGATTTTGTCGTGATTGTTTCTTGGTTCTTTCTTATTGATGTAAAAAAAAATCATTTAGTTTTGAATTTTATAGGAGCCCACAATTGAAAGATTTTAGAATTTTACGACAGGTTTGGATTTTAAACAAGACTTAATATTTTTAAGATACTGAATTATTAAGTGTTTGAATTTGTAAAGACTGTGGAACTTTTAAAGTCTGAAATGTTTATATGTCAGTGTTGTTATTCATGTGTGATATTGGGGATTAAATAAGAATGAAAAGGTTATGGCTTAACAGTGACATATTTGTGTGTCAAGTTAACAAGGAGTCAATTGTGCTGGATAGTTTTATATCAATTTAATAGAAATTAGAGTCTTCTGAAAGGAAAGAAAACGCCTCCATAAGATCTTGATGGAGGACACTTTCTTAATTAGTGGTTAATAGGGGAAGACCTAGTCCATTTCTGGGCTGGTGGTTGTGGGTTCTATAAAAAAGCAGGCTGAGCAAGCTATGATGTGAAAGGATCACCTCTCCACAGCCTCTGCAAGACCTCCTGCCTCCAGGTTCCAACCCTGACTGGAGTTACTATCCTGACTTCCTTCATTGATGAACAGTGGTACCAAAGTGTAAGCCAGATAAACCCTTTCCTCCACAACTTGCTTTGAGTCATGGTGTTTCCTCACAGCAATTGCAACCCTAAGTAAAACACAAGTAACTTAACCATTGTTCCATATCTGGCTGGATACTGGTGTATGGCAATAAATATGTGGACAGAGACTTGGTTAAAAAGCCCCTGCAACTAAGCGTGTAGACCTAAGTTCAGTCCACAGAACCCACATGATATAAGGAGAGAACTGACCCATACAACTTATCCTCTGACTGAAACACATGTGTATTCACACACATGAAGAAAATATTAGAAGGTAGAAATCATGATGTGAAAATCTAAGATAATAAACTAAAAGGCATTATTCAGAATACCACAATGCTGTACAATGCCTGTGGTAGGAAAGAAGATAAATGATAGTAAAAGTCAATTTAACCTGATTTTAATTCAATTCTCACCTTGTTGCTGTGCCCAACTTGCTGAACTGTCCTTCTAGATTAGTGTCGAATTGGCAGACAGTCCTCATAGCACTTGAAAAACTCTGGCAATCTGGCTACATCAATGAATCTGATTGCCTCTTCTTCTCTTAACTATAGTAGGAAACTCAAAGTACCATTGATACTATCCAGCTCAGCTGCAAAGTGAGCAAGTCAAAAAACACTAGTCTTTTCTCTAAAGGTAATGTGCTCATTTTATCCAATATTTCCAATGGTGATGATATTTAATTAGCTCAGGAGATATTGCCCTAGCCATGTTGGTTTTGTATTTCATTGATTTTTAATATAAATATTAAAAGACAGAGAAACCTACTTCTGGGTAGGATGTATGAGTTCATGGGCAGTGTAGTAGTGACAACTATTAATTAACTAACTAATCAATTATTAATATTTAAAAATATATATTGAAAAATATTAGTACCTGAAATGGAAGTAGAACTGAAACTAATCTAATGTAAGCCACAAATGTAAGCATGTTCTTTCCCTTTGTTTCCCGTCTGACTAGGCCATGTGAGTGTATGCCATAAGCCAGGAGAGTTTGTGCCCTATACTAGGTCATATGTGTGTTCTAAAGTAGGTAAAACAGGAGAAGAAAAGGATATTGCAGCTGAGATGATTCCTCAAAGGAATGTAGCTAGGCAAATATGTCAATTTAATGCATAAGGAATTATAGTAAAAGAGAGCGACCTGAAACACTCAAATCTAACTTATATTTAAGCACAAGTTACATAATAAGTGTTTACAAATGACATAGATAGTATACCTCAAATCCTTTTTAATTCCTAATGAATGGAACATCTTGGGAGACTCTGTTTTAATGAGCTTCCATACCTAGCCATTTCTCAAATTATGATTAATTAAGACTGTGAGCTATTTGTGGAAGAGATCCAACACTATCTCTTCTATTCAGATTATTTTGAAGACTAAGATAAAAAATCTCATGTGTTCAAATGTAATATACAACTCACATGTAAGACAAATAGTTGTATGCAAGGAAAACTCAAATATACATGCATATAATATCTAGAAGTAGTTTAATAACATCTGCTTTAAACAAAATAATAAATGTTAGTAGTAGTAGTAGTAGTAGTAGTAGTAGTAGTAGTAGTAGTAGTAGTAGTAGTAGTATTTATCCATGACATCATTCTAAATATTTTACATAAATTATTTTGCTTTACATAGATATATCTGTGGAGCACTTTTATCAGTATAATTATATTAAACATGAGGTTTAACTATTAAACAAAGACAATAATAGCATTTAATGAACAACAGCAGCTTCTAATCTTAAATTTAAACCCAGGTATCCTGACATCAGAAATGTACTACTTCATTCTTTAAATTTTAGATATAGAAGATAGTTAATTGTGGAAATGTATTGGCTTTCATTATTTTTAAAAGCCTATAGCATATGCCTTTTTTACACTGTAGGGCAGATTTTGAGACAAGGACTTATCTAGCCTTATCAAAACATCTCTCTGTACTCTGGGTTGGACTCAAACCAAACTGTAGCCTGTCTAGTATTAGAAATAAGGGCAAGACCCATTATGCTCTATTGCATCAGTTACTACAGCAAAGAGGAAATCATCTTTACAAAGTGATGAAATTACTTTGAGGTAAGATCCTTATGTTTTAAACTTTGTGTGAAGGTTAAATAGTTCTGAACACTTGCAAAATTTGATATGAGAACTAGGTTCCGCTAACAAAGTAGGACACTAAAAGTACAAAGAAGTGATAGACTGAGAAATTTGGAGATAATTCCAAGAAATAAGTTTTTTAAGAAAATAAATAAATAAACAAATAAACTAAAAGCCCACCCTAAATATTTTTGCCTTTTAATCAGCGTTCTGAATGTTGAGGCCTGCCCCTTGGCTGTAGCTATTCTGTTTCATGCCTGTCAGTTATTTCATATTGTTACTGTAATAAGTCTGCCAGTCATTGACACAGAAAAATGGCTTGACTCAGAGCAGGGTCATGCTGCCTGCATAACCTGTTATGCTCTGTATGTTAGGAGGTTTGTTAATCTTAGGCAATTTCACAACTATAAGCTTCAGGTAGGACCCATCAAATTAAAGGTCAATATGAACTGAGTCATGTGGGCTTGAGTCAGTGCTGACCACCAGGCAGCACTTCCAGTACCTGCGTACGCACTCCTTACGAATTTTGTGGATTTAGCCTTTACGAACTGGCCCTGAGAAATGTCAAGCAAGTAGATTTTTATCTCTAAACCTGAGCTATTGCCCTGGTGAATCATTCTCTAGTTTTGTGTTCAATAAACCATCCCTGACTGACTGAAATAAGTGTTTGTGTGGTTCTTGGGACAACTTCAGGATCCCAACACTGAATAAATTATAATAGTATGCTTTATATAACTTTATAGCTCCTGATTCTTCAAATTTCTACTTTGAAAAAGCATGCACATTTTTCGGGAAATCACTTTAAAATACAGTTCATAAACACAAATGCCATGGTTTAAATAAGAACAAACACTAAACATTTCGTCTGTGGTGTATAATAAACTAGCACCTCAGATTTTTTAAGGTAGATGTAGTTACTCATATTCCACCAGTGATCTGGTCTCCAGAGAGCCTCACTGCCTGCTAAGGAGGAATTAGCTGAGATTTAAGCTTTCATAAAGCTGCATCTTGGCTATTTGCTTTTTTCTTTCCTATTGACTATGAATGATTGATCACAGTAATAAACACTTGCCTTACTAATAGATTTCCCAGGAGAGTCAAAACCTCTGTTGGTGAAAGGCCAACCTGACACTTCACCAGATCAGACTGACCACTCAGCAAGTTCAGTCTTCGGTTTTATACTTTTTGAACAGTGCTAGAAAGTCAAATCATATTTACTGAATTTGATTCAGTATATATTATCAGCACAGACAAGCTGACATTTCTAAAATTGAAATTCAAACTCAGAAGTCATAAAAAATAATGCTATACTTGAGTACCCATCTAATTGATTTCAAACTGTTCTTGGGATTTTCATTATGTAGTTTTCTCTATCCTTATTGTTAAAGTTGTGATATGAATTATCCCTTAGAAGTCTCTTTTCGGAAAGTTTAGTCCTTGCGTAGTGATTCTAGTCACTGAGAGGTGATTGGATCATGAAATCCCTGATCTCATCAATAGTCTGTTGATGGATTCCTGCTTTGCTGGTACTGGAAGGAAGGTGTGAAAAGTTTCTGAAACGGAGTGTAGTTTGAGTAGGCAGTCCTTGGAGGTCTGTGCTTACAGACTGCCTCATATCAGATTTATCTTTCTCTGTCTCTCCAGCCCCTTCTCTTCTTCTCAATCCATAACCCTCTTCTCTCTTTTCCTTCTCTTTCTCTCTCTCTCTTCCCTCTCCCTCCCTCTCATCCCCCATTCTTTCATTCTGCCTCTCTCCCCGTCCTGTCTTCCTAAGAGGAGGAGATGACTTGACAATAAACATAATCTCCTGAGTCCCCACAGTTGAGATGAAAGCAATGGGGCCATGACTAAGCACTAACACCTCCTTTACCACGAATCTCAATAAATCTTTTCTTTACGTTGTTTTGCTGAGATATTTTGTCACATCAACTAAAATAAATAAAAAATATGAGGTTGGAACTCCAACCGCCAATATCTTTTATGAATTCCCTTGTGTTTATTTTCATTCCTTTGGGCATGAGTTTCTGATGTGATGACCATTTAGCAACATTACAACATGTAAAAGAGGCATAATCTAGTCTTTTTTTTTCTTTTATGGTCACCCAGCAACGTATTAAAAAAATTATCTACTAGATGTATTGCCAAATTGAGTTCCTTATTTTTTTTACCTATTCATTGTTCTATTTATATTTTCCATTTTCAGGATCCAAAGGTCAGATAGTAAAATGTTTTAATACATAAGTCACTAAAAAATCTTCAAACTCACATATTATAATTTCTCATATAATGCATTATTAGATTCAATAAACTGAAAATAGATGACCTAATTAAATTAGACAGTCTAATCCACAAATTAATATAAAGCTTCACTGAGTTTAAAAAGGTGTCAGATATCTATTTTTATTAATAATAAATAATACAGATAATCCAAAGCTATAAATCAATGAAATGCACTTTAAGCATTACGTGATACTTATCAGCATGCTATAACTTCAAAGCAGACTCAATGTACATAAAGAGATGTGTCAGATTGTTGAAATATGCTCTATAGATTTTTTACTTAAAAAAATGCATCTGTCTTGAATTTCAGTTTGTCTCATCGATTCACGATGAGCATCAGTGACTTGTAGATTACCAATGGGCAGGTTTTGATCATTTCCTGACAAATATTTAAAAGTAAGCAAGAGGTTTTGAGCTAACACTAATCTTTAAAAGTCCTTATTCAAGACTCAGCAGGTGACAGACACTTCTTCAGGTTGGTCTTTGTGGACATGAGAGAGACAGAGTGGCTGGAGGGAATCTCAGTTAAGAAGCTACCTCCGTCAGATTGACCAACTGATGGCCATGCTTTTGAGACTTTTCCTTTGAGAAAGTGAATCTTCTACATTCGATTTCTGACAGTGTCAGACCTGCATATAGCATTGACAGAGCTTCAGTTCTGCTCTCTCCCAGCTCCAAATGCCCATGTCCCTCTCAAAATTCTCTGTCAATACAGCACACACACACACACACACACACACACACACACACACGGTGGTGGTGGTGGGGATTGAGGTAGATGTGTGCAAGCACACGCTATCCACACTATCAAAGCTACTTGCTACTTTTCTTGTTTCTCTTATGTACATGAGATTAGGAGCTGACAACTTGGTATTGAGTAATCTATCAGGATATTCAACACCCACAGTAAATAGATTCTTCCTCCTCCAGAAACCATTGATTCCCTGTAGTTCTTCATATAGGGGACGGACCTCATGAAGTTTTGCACACCCATGAGGATATTTTTACTGAGGCTGTCATGATGAGGTTCTTACTTAGGAGTGCATAGTGTTGAAATTTCAGAGTCGCACCCTCTCTGCCACGTCCACACAATAGATACGACCTCACAGCAAACACCCTGATGCTCTGGCTCTTATAACCCTCTTCCCTTCTTCTGCCGTGCGCCCTGTGTTCTCAGTTCAGGGTTTGCAAAAGTAGAAGCATTAACTGGTGTTTGGAACCCAACCATCATTTATTTTCTGACCTTTGACACGTTGTAGATTTCCTCAGTAGGTTCCATCTGCTGCAAAACAGCTTTTTGGTTGTTGTACATTGCTCTGTGTACAACAGGTACTTAAATACTAAATGTATTGTTCACAACAATACACTTAGAAATTATATTTGTTTAAGAAAATGGTAATTTTCTTCTAGGACACACACACACACACAAACACACACACACACACACATGGTGGGGGGGTCTCCCCAACCACAGGCATTCCCTAGTACTGAGTGGACTTTAAGTCTAATTAGACAGCTGTTGGTTGCCCCCAGATAAAAGTTCAGTTATCATACCATTAGGGGCAACTTTCTGGGCCAATTATTGTTATGAGTCATAGGCTTTAAATCTCTGTGGGACTTTGATCCTTCCTTAGAAGCTTGCATTGAGAATTAGTCCTCAGAGAGAATCCAAGTTTGATTCCTCTAATTTTCAGGTCTTACGTATGTAGTACCTCCAGCCATAGGTGTTTACCTTCAAGTTCTGCAAGGCAATTGTGGTGGTTTGAATATGCTTGCCCCAGGGAATGGCATTACTAGGGCGTATGGCCTTGTTGGAGAAAATGTACTGCTGCGGGAGTTGGCTTCAAGACCCTCATCATAACTGCCCGGAAGACAGTCTTCTCCTGGTTGCCTTCAGATCATGATGTAGAACTTAGCTCCTTCTCCAGGACCATCTGTCTGCATGCCACCATACTTTCTGCCACGATGATAGAACCTCTGAACCTGTAAGCCAGCCCCAATTAAATACTTGCTTTTATAAAGTTTCTTTGATGATGCTTTCTCTTCTCAACAATGAAAACACTAGTTAAGACAGCAACCAAAGGCAGTGGTAATATCTGATATTGGTTTTGGAATCCCCTTTAACTCTTGAAGGGAAGTTTTTCATGCCTGGCACTGAGGTTTCTGTTATGTTCTCTACAGGACTTGAAGAATGTTTTAGCTTCTCAAGTGGCATAACTTCATTTAATATATATTATCTTTAACTGAATATGAACTGTTTCCCTATGAAAGATGTTGCCTAAACAACATCTTTAGTGTTGTTTGTCCCTCTTTCCTCCTCCTCCCTCTATACCACTTGTCCTCTCCATTTTCTAATAAAGGCTACCCCAGTCTTCCCATTTCAACACCCCTCATTGCCTGTGTCTTACTGCCTCTATTTTCTCCCCTCCTTCTATGGTCCTTTGGTATTTCCCTGGTTTCTACAATCACTTCAGGTTATATACTCTGAATACAACCTAAGTTCGAGGCCACAATTCACAAATAAGACAGAATGGGAAGCCTTTCTCTTTCTGGGTCTGGCTTTCCTTACTCAGTATAATGTTTTCTACTTCCATCCATTTTCCTGAATATTTATGGTTTCATTTTTTTACAGTGTAATAGAATTTCATGGTGCACGTTTTCATCATCTATTCATCAGTTGAAGGATATTTAGGTAGAGACATTCTCTTAATTTTTAGTCGCTGTATAAAACCCAAGCCTGTTCTGGACAGTGTCATCCCTCAGCATGTACCTTGACCTATAAAAGGAATCCAACTGTGCAATCCAGGGAAGCAACGAGGAAAAGGTCTTCCTTCCTCCTTGGCCTCTGTTGCAGTTCCTACATGTTGGTTCCTCTCAGCAATTTCTGCCTTGACTTCTTTCAGCCATGAACTGTAAACCATAAGACAAATAAAGCCTTTTGGCCCCAACCTACCAGCTACTTTTGTCCCTGGTATTTTCCATAGAAACATAAAACAAACTAGGGAAAACTAGGATCCTCTTCTTACCTAGGTTCATTTATCCAGTATCCCCATGGTGACTCACAGTCATCTATGATACACCATTCCAGTTCCAAGGGGTTCACTGATTTCAAATGGTGTCAGAAACTATCAGGCATGGTTATGACATACATACATACATACATGCATACATACATACATACATACATATACTAATAAACACAAAATAGAAAAAAAATAAATATTTAAGAAAACTTAAATTCTTATTAATATTCCTCCCACAGGATTGAATTTTTTATTTGATATTTTTAACTTACATTTCAAATAATCCCCTTTCCCAGTTTCCTGTTCATAAACCTCTATCCCATTCCCCCTCCCCCTGCTTCTATGAGGGTCTTCCCCACTCACCCACCCACCCTTTTCTGCCTCCCTGTCCTGACATTCCCCTACACTGGGGCATCCAGCCTTGGCAGGACCAAGGGCTTCTCCTCCCACTGATGCCCAACAAGGCCATCCTCTGCTACATATGCAGCTGGAGCCATGGGTCTGTCCATATGTAGTCTCCGGATGGTGGTTTAGTCCCTGGGAGCTCTGGTTGGTTGGTATTATTGTTCTTATGGGGTTACAAACCCCTTCAGGTCCTTCAATCCTTTCTCTAACTCCTCCAATAAGGACCCCATTCTCACTCAGTTCAGTGGTTGGCTGCGAGCTTCCATCTCTGTATGTGTCAGGCTCTGGCAGAGCCTCTCAGGAGACAGCTGCATCAGGCTCCTGTCAGCATGTGCTTCCTGGCATCAGCAATATTCCCTGGATTTTGTGACTGTATATGGGCTGGATCCCCAGGTGGGGCAGTCTCTGGATAGCCTTTCTTTCAGTCTCTGTCCCAAAGTTTGTCTCTGTATTTTCTTCGATAAATATTTTTGTTCCCCCTTCTAAGAAGGACTGAAGCATCTGCACTTTGGTCGTCCTTTTTTAAAATTTTTTCTTCTAGTAGTATTTTTCTTGGATATTTTATGTAGTTACATTTCAACTGTTATTCCCCTTTCCCCCTCCCATCTCCCCACTCCCCCTGCTTCTCTGAAGATGCTCTCATTCCCACCCACCCACTCCAACCTCAAGGCCTTGGCATTATCTTACACTGGGATATGAGATATGTCACAGTTAAGAACCAAAGAGTAAGAAGTACTTGGTTTAGTATGTGTTGAAGAAGTTAGTTACAAGCTGTCAAAGGTTGTAGGGAAGGGCTGAAGTGGCTCTAAAAAAGATGGTTTGTGATCATTTGCATAAGCCATCCTGTAAAGAATGGACTAATTTAGTCCAATGATAGAAAAAGTAAAAGAGACTGAAATGGAGGCCCAGGTTTGAGCTCAACTTTGTAGATGCCGGTATGAATTTGTCTTTAGAGATGAATCAAAATGATTTGATGGAAATATCTTGGTAATAAAATGTTACTAATGAAACACTGACTTTCTCATAGGTTATTATGCTTCATTAGTTCTCATTATTTTTCTGATAAAACCATTTTTAACATAGCACAAAACCTTAGTCCTTACACAGGAAGTCAAATTTTCTTTAGATTTATTTGACTAAGTCAATAAACGTGTCTTTACAAAAAAAATCTTTTTATATAAAACAAGTTTTATAAAGAATCAGAAAGGCCAAGTATAAATTCAATTGCCTGTGGTGTACAGTTTTCTTCTATTTCTCTATCTAGAATGACAAGCATTGCTAACTCTGCTATTAGTATTCACAGGTATTTACTGCAATGTGGCTGTGACACTGCAGTGAACATTCATATACAAAACAAATTAAGACACAGAATTTGTTCACATGAATCCATTCTGCAGTGTTGACTTTTCCATTTGCAAAGAGGAGACTTCGTGTCAGAAGAAAATTCTGTAAGACGTTGGGCCAGAGAGATGAGGAAGCCCTTTAAAAACTGAGCACACCCAACTGTTTGCTTAAGCAAGAGTGCAGCTCTCATGTTTCAAGATTATTTGATTCTGTGAACATGATCTATCAATTTTGTAATAATGAAGTGTGGCAAAGGTCAAAACTGTAAATGACAGGCAGTAAGAAGTGATGATACTACAATACTTCCATTTTTCACCACACAATGTTCATTTTATTTCATTTGAGTTTTACAGTAAGAGGGTGAGAGGGGCAATGCATTCTGTGGCCAGTGCCCATGTAGCTGCCATCCACAGAGCACTGCATTGCATTTGAGAATGACAATAATTGCAAGAGTAGAGAAAGCATGGGTCTAAGATCTAATCACATTTTATTTGCAGTAAGAGGCTACAGTGCTTAGGAACAAGTCCTTTAACTCTTTCTGATTCTAACTGTTATATTATAGATATATCTTCCTGATTTATTAAACTAGATATTCATTTGTTCCTTAAATGTTTTACTATCTTTGTGCATTTAGACTTCTATAACAATATATATATACATATATACATACATATGCATGTATAATATACATAAATCCATACATTATATATACATACATGTATATATATGCACATACATATGCATATATACATATACACAGACACAGACACATATACATGTGCACATATGCATACTACATATATACATGCATATACAAAGAAACCATTTGATTCTCTAGGTATCTTCCAGGACTTAAATTCCAGAATAAGACTGCAGAGACATTCAGCTCAGTGAGTTCCTGTGTTCTTAGCCTTTCCAGCATGTATGTGGCTATTGAATTCTTTATAGGCTTAGATTTCAAAATATTGTATCTTCCATGTAATTGGTTTATGGACATTTTGAACCACATAATATTGTTTCTTTCTATATGAGTATGTTAGAAGATGATAAAGCACATAACCTTCAAATAGATGGTACAACTCCTAGAAAAATACTGTGCTGACATATAAGAATGATTGTATTTGTAATAACAAGGCAACTCTTTGATGGCTTTGTCAATAATGACAATAAAGAAATCGTTTATCTATTTTGCAATAGTATATCTTATGCTGTTTGGTTACATGCCTGTTTTTAGGAAGCTTTATTTCTACTAAAATATCACAAAGCTTCAATTAATAGTTAGTAAATACAAGAATAAATTGCACATTGTACATCTTAGAAATGGCATGGAGAGAATGTGGCTAGAATAGATAATTTAGCTGGGAATTTCTGAGCTTCTTTTTGTAAACTCATGAATATATCAGCGATATCTACCTATTGTGATGTAAACACTTCTTAATTTTCATTAATTGAATTATGACCATATCTTCAAATTAAAGTGTGTTTATGAATATTTGTATGTGTAAGTGTGTATGTATATGTGTATATCAGTATATGTGTGCTTATGTTTATGTGTATGTACATGCGTATGCGTAGATGTCTATGTCCATGCGTTTATGTGTATAGTTGTGTTTGGGTTTATTTATGTGTGTGTGTGTGTGTGTGTGTGTGTGTGTGTGTTTATCAGTAGGTATATGTGTATATATCTATGTGCTGTGTATGTGTGTGTAATATATATGTGTATAGGTATGGATATATATTTATGTATAAGATACTTCACTTAAACTTCATTTTCACCATTCTGAGTCATTACTTATTTTACTAAATTATTCATTATTGCATCATTTTCTGATTGGTATCTCTGTCTAAATCTCTCCACTTTCATATAACATGATCATTTCTCTAACCCCAATGGTAAGGACTTCCCACAGGCATGCCACTCTTTCTCATTCTCCCAGTCCACATTAGGATCCAGAAGATATTTTAACTGTTCAGGCACATGCTGTTTTCTTTCCCCTTCATCTTTATCCATAAACCTGTGTTTTTTCTTCCTGGCATTTACATTAACACCAAAATCCTTCTTTGGAATCCCCATAAACATTTTCATTAAATATTTTTTATGATTTTTCCAGGCTCAACATTGACATGGTGTCACAATCCCTTCAGAATCTTGATGCAGTTTCCCTAAAACAGACTTCTATGTGCTTTGGGATGGTTGTAATTTATATACTCCTAGTCCACGAAAATGGAAGCTATCCAAGGACAATATGGACATTGCATATCATAGCCACTTCCTAAAGTCCAATGTGATTTATAATATGCCAGCTAAATTAATTATTGGTCATGGATTTATTTACTGAGTTTATCAAATCATAATAAAAAACAAGAATGAAACTATGTCTATGAAGATAAAAGGAAAGGGAAATTAGAAAAAAATAAGTGCTAGACATTATATGGGCCAGAACAAATCAGTTTTGCTTTATGATCACAGGTTTTCTCCATGTAAAGAAAAGAGCCTGTCTACTTGACATGTTAGGTTATATCCACACTAGATTTCTATAATTTCACGACTCACTAGAGGCTATCATAAGTCAGGGTAGTTCCTAGCTGCTCTGTCCACCTCTTTCAGATCCCTATATACCTATAGAGAGTTAAAAAGATACCGCTTTCATTCAGCATGCAAATTAACATAGCTAAGAGTCTAGAAGAAATCATGCTATAGACAGGTAAAGAAAATTGGAAAGATGTTCCAAACCTCTACAATATGTGGGTTTGGAGTAAATAGTTTCTTAACTAATTCATGTATAATCTCTATGATTGGAGTAAAGAAAAGTAGGTCAATGTGTTAGTAGCATAAATATATACGTGTATAACCTCTACTAATATTCAAGCAAATCAATAGATATTTCTTTGATTTTGTTGGCTTTTTTTTTAAGTATAACAGTCACATTCCTGGTTTTCATGCATGTTTACAAACAGTAGTCATGTGTAATTTCCCAGTGAAAACTTAGTCTCATTATATTCAAGGGAATAGCTAAGTTGTTGGTGGCAGTGCACTGTTATTCTTGTCTCATCAGATGACAATTAATAACCAAAAAGAATAATATTCTTTAGAACATGAGCTAGAACAGATCTCCAGAGAAACAGTTTAGTATATTTCTTTAATCTAGATTTTCCTCCTCTTCCTCCTCCTCCACCTCTTCTTCTTCCTCTTCCTCCTCCTTCTCCTCCTCCTCCTTCTTCCTTGTTTAGAAGGGAAATCTAGACTAAAGATATATACCCCTAAAGAAAACTTCTCTTCCTCCTCCTCCTTCTCCTCCTTCTTCTTTGTCCTCCTCTTCCTTTTATTCTGCCTTCTTTCTCTTTTTTTAAAATGAGAAACCTTCATATCAATACTATAATCACAAAATGAAACTCACTAAATCTCATCATCTTATTGGAGCAAATCCAGCTTTCATTTTCCTGCATTTTTCGGTAAAGACAGTTGCTTGGATATTCTTTTCATCGTATGTGGTTTTTCATGTCCTAAACAAATGCCTCTCAGCATTCACTCAATTGTATAAAGGTGATATCTAGACTTGGCCTTCAGTCTTCCTCCTCCCACAGGCCTTACTATAAGATACATTAAGCCAAATGTACTCTATAAATAAAGATCTTTCAATTTCTTATACTTATCTTTCTTCTGCTCTTATTTTAGGTCAGATAGTTACTAACCCTGGGCAATGGGAGAGCTTTAATTGATCAAGTCTGTGTCGCTAAAAAGTAATCACTCAGGATACCTAAAATATGTATACATTATCCTAACTTATGCAATCAACCTTTTATAATTCTAATTTTGGCAAGTAGAAAATAACATAACATGCACAGATAAATAAGCTAAAACTAAATAATTTAAATATTATGTTTTTATGTAGATGCCTTGGGGTTTGTTTATTGCTTTGAAAATATGTACTATGTTTTGGAGAATACTAGTCTGGATTCCTGTACCAGTCACTTTCCTGGTTACATAGCTCTAAGTTTTGTCTGACCTTCGTTACCCAACCACATCCAGTTAAATCCTATTCACTCTTTTTTAGGACACCTTACATTTCATCTGTCTTCTTAGGCTACTTTGGTGCGTACCAATTGTCTTACTCTATGATAGTGAATTTTAATTACTTTCCCTATTGGATCACTTGCAAATATATTTGAAGGTAATATAAATAGTTGGTGCAATTTTCATTCTCATTTTGAGATTTTTAGATTTTTGAATCTCTAAGATAGATCCCAGGGAAGGCATTTAAAGATACCATCATAATTCATATGCAGGTGCTGGTAATAGAAGAGCTTCCATATTTTTTATTCCTTTTATTTTTTTCTTTGTAACTCACTACACTGGGGATATGGAACCAGAAGATGTCACCTCCTGTAGACTGGCAGGAGCCCAAATGGAGTGATAGGAACACCAATACACCCACCAAACTTTCAACCCAAAATGCATCTTGTCTACAAGAAAAGAAGGCATGGGGAATGGAACAGAGACTGAGGGAATGGCCACCCAATAACGGAGCAAACTTGAGACACATCCCATGGGCAAGCACCAATCCGTAACACTATCAATGATATTCTGTTATGCTTGCACAGGTGCATGCTGTCCTCTAAGAAGCTCCACACAGCAGCTGACTCAGACAGATAAAACTCACCCATACCCAAACAGTAGATGGAGCTTGGAGACCTTATGGAGAAATAGGAGGATTGCAGGACCAGAAGAGGATTGGAACTCTACAGGAAGACAAAAAGTGACAAGTAACCTGGACACTTTGGGCACTCAGACTCTGAACCAGCAAACAAAGAACATACGTGGCACATATGTAGCAGATATGTAGCTTTGTCTTCATGTGGGTCCGGGACAGCTGGAACAAAGTTATCCCAAGAAATCTTGCCTGTACGTTGAATATGTTCTTCTAGCTGGGCTGCCTCAGTGGGAGAGGAAGTACCTAGCCACACAGAGACTTGAAATGCCAGGATATTGGGAACACCCAGGGGCTCCCACCTGCTCAGGGGAGAAGAGAAGTGTGATTGGAGAAGGATTGTGTGGGTGGGGGTGTGACTAGGAGGGAGATGGAAAGGAAATAAGTAAAAAAAATTAAAAAATAAAAATAAACAAAAAATTATGATTATATCATTCTCTTTTCTTTTTTCCTCCAAATTCTCTCACTTATCTCACCTATACTTTTTCAAATCTATAGCCTCTATTTTTATTAATTGATATTAATGTGTATATAGATACATTTATATCCCTAAATACATAATGCATAATTATAATCCCCTCTGTATATGTAACATTCCTATATTTATATTTTCAGAGCTGATATTTAGTATTGCATAACCATAAAGTGTGCTCCTCCCTACAGAAGACTATTTCTCCCCTCTTGGCATCCCATTGTACTTGTGGTAGCCCTTTGTGTATGACTGGGCTTCTGGACTTTCCACTGTCTACTTTGGCATGGTGAGACTTTATGGGTGCAGCTCTAACATTACAATGGAACCCAGTTTTACAGCAAACTGCCTGATCCATTGGCTCTTACAATTTCTATTCATCCTCAGAAGGGGATCCGATGAATCACCGAATCCTCCTATCTTTTAGAATGTCTGGCAAATGATCAGTGTTTAATACATGTTCATTGAATAATTAAATGAAAATAATCTGGTTGATATATGACTATCTACCTGGTATATGAAGTACACCTGTGGGATCTCTAGATTTACTGTAAAACCTTCAGAAGTGGTTTGTTTTTCTTCTCTCCAAACTAAGTTTTCAGAAGATCATCAGTCTGCCGACACTGGGGTTAGTCTGAACACAGCTGTCTGTGCAGTGACGTCTCTGGCTCGCAGCAATTACTATGCTCATTGGTTTTGATAAAAGGTTAGAGTTAGTGATTGTGGTTCGATAGCAGAACTCTTGTCTAAATATATGAACAGAACCTGTGCAGTCTGCTTAGTATCACTCGCGGGTATCTGATGAGTTCAGGATTTACCACTTGACTTTTGGATAACCAATTCCAGGGGTTGTTCCTGGGGAAGACTTTATCTGCTGTCAGCATTATTGAATTGCCTGTTGTTGTTTGTCTATGAGAAAGACCCAACCATATTTCCCTCGTCCATGTGGCACATGTATTGGTGCAGTACCTATTCAGGTCTTGTTTAGACAACCATATTGTTGAGTTGTCATGGGTGAAGTTTTCCTTTCATGGCTAGGACACTCAATCTCACAGCAGTTTTCCTGCTTCTCTCAATTTCTCAGACTTTGATGACTCTGTGCATGTGTGTGCACGTGTGTGTGTGTGTGTGTGTGTGTGTGTGTGTGAGAGAGAGAGAGAGAGAGAGAGAGAGAGAGAGAGAGAGATTTCCTGAGTCTTAGATGCACTAATTTTTATTATAGATTTCTCAAAGTGAGCTGGCCCATCTTGTAGAGATCCAGTACAGGCATCAGCAACTGCTATTAGTTCATGGCCTCAATACCTGTGCTTTCCCATGATGGGACATTTTTCACTGCTTATCCTTGTTTTCATAACTCTCACTTCTTTCTGGTTCTTTTTCCCCAGTGTTTCCTGAGCCTTAGAATGGTGTTTCTAAATGTTTTCTTCAGAGTTGAGCAAAGATAAGTCTTTTGAAGTGATTTAATCAGAGGAATAAAAAAAAAACAAACAGAAGTAAAATGAATGAAGATAGACTACAAGATTTCTAGGATATAGCTACGAGAGGAATATTTGCATTATGGGAGTTTCAGAAAGATGACAAATCTATTTTCTACTAGTGCACTTGGAGCATTCTCCAGATGTAAGGCCAAAGGGCACATCTCTCCATGTTTATGAGGCTTGAAATCATATCAACTATCATCTCAGACTCCACTTGTATGAAATTAAAAGTCAACGGTTGGAGGAATTGGGAAATCTATAAATATGTGGATGCTAAACAGTAGTCTCCTGCATGAAGCCAAAGGACAAATATAAAAGTGTCTTGATGTAATCACACTGGGAACACACGATGCCAACACCTCAGGGATGCAGCAAAAGCAATTGTGGTAAATTTATTTAAAACAGCAAATTCTTATACTAAAAAGAAGAATATAATATGCTTCAAAGAACTAAACTGAACTAAGCAAAAGAGTACCGGAAGAAAAGACCAAATAAAATACAAAACTAACAAAATCAGAATGAATCAAGACAACTAAAATACACATCCATACACATCCATATATATTTGTATATATTATTTTATGTATATACATATATATATATAATTTAGAAATGTTTTGGTAGTCAATATAGTAAGAAAAATGAAATGTGAACAAAGTACAACATATTTCTTAGGTGTTAGATTATGGAATTATAGATTATTCATATAATTTAATATTCTATTACATATATTATATTTAATCACACACACATTACATTATAATTACATTATTGAGGACTATTTTGGAAAGGAAAAAAAACCTGAGTTGAGCACTTTTCAATTATATTATTTTATGTGATTGTATACGTAGTCATATAAGATGGTAGTCTCAACTCTTTGTGTAACTAAAGAAATTAAGTGTCCCTCAGCATGAAGACTCAAGCCTGTAATCACAGTACCTTGAAGATGGAAGCCGGAGGATTGGGGACTAAAATAATTGAATTAAAAAGATGATACAAATATGAGAGTAGATGATTTGAAGCCATATTGTTACCCTAAAACTATTTTTATTCTCTTATTTATTTATTCAGTATTTGTTATATCATTATGTTAGCAGTATAGAGAATACAATGCACTCTGGTAGGCATTATATCACTTTGGATCTTTACAAATAAGTCTTAGGGAACAAAAAACACTCTGAAATAATATTTAAGTTAATTTAACCTCTTAAATACATTTTATCCTCCTAGCCGCCTCCTGGTTGCCTTTGGATCAAGATGTAGAACTCTTCCGGACTTCAGCAGCAAGTCTGTCTGCATGATGCTAGGTTTCCCTCCTTAATGATAGTGGACTGAACCTCTGACACTGTACGCCAGCCACAACAAAATGTTTCCTTTATAAACATTGCCATGCCCATGGTGTTTCTTCACGGCAATGGAAACCCCGACTAAGAGGTATTGTAACCCTTCATTAATTCCTTACATCAAAGTCTATTTAATTAAACCATTTTATATATATATACATATATATATATATACATATATATATTTAATTAATTTACAAAAGCATGAGTTTGGTATCTCAATCCACAATGAAGAAAGACAGATTTGAAAACTAATATGCCCTAGAGAGAAAATTCTGCTGATCTCAGACATTACAACATGTGCATGAGGAATAATCCAAAGAAGACTGAACAAATTATGTATAAAATGTGCCTATATTTTCCAGATTTTTCTTATCATAGCATACAATTATTTTGACATTTATAAGTAGGTTGTTATTCTGTGCCAGATTTATTATAAATACACTGATGCCATTCACTGAATAGTTATTATTTTATATCTGTGACTGACAAGTTAAGATGATGTGATCGTGATGATAATGGTGACAAAAATTGTATCAGCGGTACCAGTGTTAATAAAAATGACACCCATCATTGATTATCTGGAAGTGTTGCTCCAGGCCCTGAGATCCAGCCACTGTCTCCTTTGCCTTACACACACACACACACACACACACACACACACACACACACACACACGCAAATGTTTCTATTGTTGAATTAAAACTTTGCTTATCTCAAAAAGCTTAAACGTACTTGTTTAATTTTCATTTTACTCTCAGGATCCATCTTGTCGAAATGAGAGCAGTAACTATGGGTCTTTATCAATATGTCTCTTCACAAGGGGTTTTAATATTAAGAAAGTACAAAGGGATTCTACTGTAAATTGTCTTGTAGCATGTCTGCTGATTTTGGGGTTCTTATTCCAGATAGGAGATAAAGAAGGATAAAGGGGGGAGAATTTCTCTCTCTAATTTCTTTCATTGTGTTTCTTCTTTGCTTGTAGCTGGTCTTTGTTACTTTGTGGGTTCTTTTTCTCACCCTTTTCCCCCAGTCTTACTCCCTATCCCTAGATAGGAGAGAAAGGAAGATAGAGTTGAAAGAGACCAAAAGAAGTTCTTGAATCTAATTTCTTGCTATTTGTTTCTTCAATGAGAATGACTATGAACAGACTAGAAGCCCACTCCCCACCCCATGCCCCAAATGACTAATAACTACCCACCTCACTTCTCAGGGCCTTAGCATTTATATACTCTCTAAAACATTCCCAGAATTCCAAATATCACACAGAAGCAGAAAATATCAGGAGTTCGCAAAACCATGCCTCTACTAAAGTAAGAGGCAAATCATAGTCTACTGCTGTAGACATTCAGAAGCAGCCCAATATCTGCATATTTAAAATTAACATAAAAATTCATTTTTATAATATTTTTGTGTTTTACAGAAACTAAAATTCCAGAATTCTCACTATACATTATATATGTATTATATATATATATGTATATATGTATATATGTATAAATTCAGTATAGTATATATAGTATTAGTGACCGCAAATAATAAACACTAGAGGTAGAATTGTGTTATTGTAATAATGAGGAATTTAAATTAAGTTTAAGTAAATATTAAAAACATAAAATGTGAGAAGCCACAGAAACTAGAAGAGGGTCTACCTGTGAGCAAACAAATTAAAGTAAAATTAAAAAGAAACACAGCCACCTCTGCATCTTGTACAAAGATTCATGATTGCGAAAGGGAGATAGGCCTCTTTTGAGATGGTGGCATTAAAATTCCAGTTATCTTATTGCTTAAACATTTCCACATTTTCACTGACGATACATAATGTTTAAGTTTACTGTACATTTAAGACTAATGAGTAAAACAACAACAGCAGCAATAAAAATAAAATTTCCACCCAGGAACAACACCTGAACTCCCTATCCCGTTTGCTCTGGTTATTTTAAACCATAAATGGAGTCTCTGTTGAGAGACTGCCCATCAAGTTAGCCTATGGCCAACTCTATTGAGAATGATCTTGATTGTTTTTTGGTGTGAGGTGGCCCAGGACACTATGAATAGTGCCAACCTGGACATGTGGGGGCTGGGTTGTATAAGAAATCATCATGAACAAGAGCAGAGAGAGAAACCAGTGAGCAGCATTCCTTCCTGCTCTGTGGCCCAGGTCACTTACTGTCTGGAGTCTCACCCTGAGTTCCCTCACTGACGGATGGTTACCTAGAACTGTAAGCCAAAGATCAAGCCCCTGCTTCTAGGTTATTTTTGGTAAAAATGCTTTATCGCCGCAGCAGGAAAGCAACCTGGAACACATTTATTATCATCATGATAAGAAAATACACACAGAACCAGGAAGTATGATGTATAGCCAGCTAGTAATTCCAAAAAAAGAAAAAAATCTTATTTACATAGATATCTCTGTTAAAGCGGTGTGTTGAAAAGGAAGATTAGTTGCCTTAATAATCCATAACTACCTTATGAAAGTGTACTATTCAAAGCCTGTTATCAGGGCCATTCTTGTCCTCATTAATACAGATCTATAATGGGAATCTATACTAGGAGATACAGTAAATAAGTCAATACTGGTATCAGCTGAATGTGAGCTGTATATCAAAAGGTTCGGAGTGTCTTACCAACGACATCCCGGTGGCTTCCAGACAGGACGGCTATGTAAATACAGACCTCTAATGATGACCTTTTTCAATTTCTAATTAAAGTATCCAATCACGTGGAAAATTGTGCATTTTTCTTAAACACATGTGACTGCAATTCAGGAGAGGTTGAGCAGGAAAAGGACTCGGGCCATCATTAGCATATTAATAGAAATGAAGCGGAGGAAGTGGATGAGTGAAGAGATATGAATTGGTCCAGAGATGTCAAGTGAGATAAGTGGCCGACGAATCTTGGAACAATATTAGGGGTGACATTGCAAACACAGTTAGCACAGTGGTAGGCTCATAAGCAAAGGAAGCCCCGTTACTGGGGAGAAACATGTCTATAAAATCAATGAAAGTATCAGTAGCCAGAGTAAGAGGAAGGAAGGGTAGGAGGTCTTTATTTTGAACTTGCTTGTCTTTAAGGGGACAGACACTCAAAACTTGAACATGTTTAAAACACTGAAGTACAGAGAAGAACTTGAAGGTACAGGAAAGAAGCGCTGTGTTTAATGGAGGTCTCTCAAGATGGATGTGGATCCAGAGCATGGCTAGAGAAAGAGAGCCTGCCTCTCCGGAGGAAGCAGCACAAAATAGGTAAATAGCTCGTGCTACATACCCACACCTCAGGTGCTTAAAAAATAAATAAATAAAACAATTTTACAGATACTTTTTAAAAGGCTTTTAAAATATCAGTAAAATTTATAGAAATGTCCAAGTAACACACAATGGTTACATATTAATGCTGGTTTTGAAGCAAATAGACGACGTGTTTCCGAAGGAATATGAAAAACAGGGTAAATAAAACCCTTGAAGAGGTTTGAATATTGTTCACTTCCTGCTGGTGTTCCAACAAAGAATAAGAGCGCTGAGTCCAACAAACTACAGATATTTTATTCTTCTAAGCTTTTAGGGGAAAGGCGGGACTAACAGGAATTCTGGGGACCTGGAATGTGAAGTGCCTAATCTATTTGTTCCTCTATTTTTAGGCAGCAGTTCTCTAACGATACTCCGACTCTGTCCTCTGCTTCACTTCTGGGCTTTAGACACAGTGAACGTCTAAGCATGCGCACATTGCTCATTGCGCATAGTTCTGTGAGCTGTTACTCAACCCAGCATCTTGTTCCTCCAGAAATCCTAGATGACACCGTTTCCTCATTCCTCTGCCTCCTGCACTAACCCTGCCACTGAATTCTGATAATTCTACTCTAACTAGACACTGATCAACGGTCTCCCTCCTCGTGGCTACCTCTGTAGATCAAACTACTTTCAAAACTATCCTTCACAGGACTGTCAGATTGGTAGAGTTTCAGGTTCATGGTTTGTGTTTTGACCGGTTCAGGCTCTGTCTCACAAGCCGCTGTAGGTATTTAAGAAGAGGAAAAGTGCACATTGGCTCCCCAACCCTGCAAGAGAGTAAGCAAGGGGCGTTGTGACCATGGAAATACTGCTGTGTCCCGTAAATAGGCTCCACTAAGGTGACTCATTCCTAACTGGCTTTGACAAAGGAGTCCAAGTGACTCGGTATAGTCCCTAGGCCTTGGGTTCTGCTCTCATGTTTGTTCACATCTCCACAGTCACCGAATTTACTTGCTTCTCACATAAACCTAGAGCGCCTGTGAAAGTCAGGATTAGCTTAGTTTTACTAACTACTCCAGGCACACAATGTCGAGCAGACTGACTGCCATGTAGTGATAATAATAAGTATCTAATGATTGATTAAGTGAGCCTAATCCTACGAACAACTTTGTCTAAGCAACTGGAATTGTGGTGTCCATCTGAGATCTGCTACCCAGTCATAATAGGAAACAGAAAGAGAAGGCTTTGGGCGTTTCTAAAAGGCAGCAGGCCCTCTGCTTATTCTTCTCTGTTGGCTCACTAGTATGCCCTCTGTTGGCTTGGATTTAGTGAGACAAGTATGAGGGTTGGAGTGAGAACCGCTCCTAGAAAAATCTTAAGCTTTGTTCATTAAGTTCTGTATTGAAAACTACAACCAACCCAAGTCCATTCATCCCCTCCCCCCAATAATTTCCACTCAACACCCAAGCTCCCTAGATTTCTACATTGGCTTAGAGGCCTCTATCTTTAACTTCCCAATTGGACATCATGAATTCCAAGGTGGTAGGTGGTGTGAATTGTGAAAGTCTGGAGAAGCCAAGGAGCACAGACAAGGAAAGGCCCATATGTTTGCTTTGCTCTGACCTCTCTCCCCTCTTTTTCAAACCCTCCCCTTCCTGTGTATGTCTCTTCTCTGCCACTAGCTTATAGTAGGAATTTAAGAAGAGGAAAAGAGCACACGGGCTTCCCAACCCCACAAGAGAGGAGGCAAGCTCACCCATCCTGCTGGGCTAAAATTAAGTAGAACCTGTATTCGAGAATCACTTTTAAAAACAACTCTAGAGACACATTTCCATCACCTTTTAATAGAGGTTGTAGCCTCTGTACCGACATGATAAGCCAGAAAATTCTAACCTATTCTAAGCTTTAAAAAATGCAGGGAAAATGCTTTAGTTGCATATGAGAAATATATATTTCTGGTTATATAGAGTTGGCATGTTTTGTTTCTTTGCTGTGTTCCAATGCTGAGATAAATTATTACTTAGTTTTGTTCTTTGTAAATTTCATTGAAATTTTGAGAAGAGTGGCAATTTAATGTGGTGAAATAAATCATAATCCTGACCCAAGGAGTCTAATTGTTTGTTTTCATCTAGTTTTTTTATTAGATTTAGGACACTTATAATGATTACTTGTGTGCAGTATATGTTCCTTTTTCTGTAGTCAAATACATTAATTTTTGTACTTATGATTGCCCATGTTTGTTAAGCCCAACTGGCACAATATATATCAACCAGTATGGTTTTTTTTTAATAATTGTATATTTCACAAATATCTACCAAATCAATCCAAAATTTTATTTAGGGAGTTCTACAATTAGATTATCCAGGAACAGGGAGTTAAATGGGTTTAGAATCAAAGAAGCAGAGAGAAAAAGATGGACAGAGGAAGGCAGAGAGACAGCAGAACAGACAGGGGCTGAGAGACTGACAGAAATAAAAATACACTATTTATTTTGAGGTACTAAGTTGTGCAATCATCAAGGTTGGCAATTCTGGAGCTTCCGGAAGTCAGGTACAAGTTGGTGTGATGCTTAATAAGTCTACAAGGTAGGACTGTGAGACAGAAATACACAGTGTTTCTTTGCTTTAGCCTTGAGGAGAAATTCTCATATTTGGAATAATTCAGCGTTACTCCCTAAAACCTCAATCAAGTAGATTTAGTCTGCACACAAGCCATGTGCCTGGAGAAAAATTAACTGGTCATGACTACTCTTTGCTCCCTGACAGCTCACTGTACCCTGGCTGCTCACTGTACCCTGGCTGATCACTGCATCCTCGATGATCACTGTACAGAGCAGATCCTGGCTGCCTGCACTCTCTGATTTCAGCATTTTCAGGATTGCTGACAAAATCTGCAGAGCACTTACCACCATGACTGGCAGCCCCAGAAACTAAAGCAGTGATCTGTGCATGAGACTTTCTTTTATTTTTTATACAATGTGGATCATCGGCTCCATCTCTAAGACAGTAGAAGCTGCCTTTTCTAAAGATAGCATTCCCTTTTTTAATTTAAAGCCAATGACAATATCACCCCATCCATGTGAACCCTACCTTGTTGCATTTGCATTCTGGCCTGGGTCTGGTCAGAATGTTTGATCCCAAACTAAGAAATATAAAATTATATAACTACATGTTATTTTAATAAACACATTATATATAATCTTTGAGATATTTCTCATTTTGGAATATATTTTTATGTATGCTTTGCCTCTATTTGAAATATTAGAATGATGTCTAGTTTCTTCTCTAGGTGTCATTCCAATATACCTTGGCTTTGTCACTTTGTACTGTATTAAAGTCTCTTATCACCACCCCAAAACATGTTTAATCATCCATAGCCAATAAGAATGTGGAGATATAAAATGAAAGCTTGCAAAAATAAACAATTCATGCAATTTAAATTATTTGCTCTTCTGAATGGTATATTAAAGCGTACACCACTTTGTTTACTTCCCTGCCCTGAGGTGGAGGGATCTGTTTATCTAATGTATTCACTCTGTTTACATCATGCTCATTATCAAAGCAACTGCCCTGGAATCATGGCACTTGTCATTAAGTCACCTTTAATTTACTTACAGAACCACAAGAGTGGGTCCTGGGGCTGTAAGATACTTACTCTAAGGAAAATGTAAAGCTACCAGATATTTTGGGAGAAAGGTTAAGTATAGATTAACAATGATATCTAATCATAGTCACAAAATTCTATTATAATTGATAAGCCATTATTGCTAATTTGTATTCTGCCCAATTCATTGATTAAATTTGTGTATGTGTGTATATATACATATACATATATATACACAAAATTTATGTATATATTTCCATATGTGAAAAATATTGTATTTTTCATATATGTGTACATATATTTACACACACATATATAATTTCCATACACATACTAATTATTGGGGTTAGATTCTATCTATGGTCTCATGCATCTCTGGAGATTTTTGTAACAAATCCTCAGGGTCAAGTGAAAACTATGGCTGTAAAAGCCAATAGCTTCTAGCTAGACAAAGTACGTTTCACAGTCTCACAACTAATGTTGCTCATAGTCCTCTATTAAGGGCAAATAGGATATAATTTCAGTGACGTGCACACTGGCTTGTCATCTCAGTGAGAGACGTTCCCTCTTACGTGGTGTCCTGTGCTGGGGATTGAGAGGGAACAACAATATCCTTAAAGACGAGAGAATCCCCTCCTTAGTCCTAGATCTCTCATTTTCTTTTGCCAAGCACAAACCACTACATTTTCTGTGTCTCTTTTCTTTAATAATATGAAATAAGATTAGCACTGAGCTGACCCTGTGTTAAGAGTTTATATCAAGTGACATTTGTTTCGCAGTTGTTGTATGATTAGGTGTTAAAGTTTATAAAACTGGTGATTATTATACTGGCACAAAAAAATTGCTAATTATTTACCCTGAAATACTAGGTTAACATTCTTTTAAGATGCAGCAACATTAATTGTTTGACTCAAAATAGAGAAAGAAAATAGAGAGGAAGAGAAAGAATGAAGGGAAAGATAAGGGGAAATCTTTATTTTCAGGGGAGAAGGAAATATTTATATTTTTTCAGGACTTTTATAAAGAACAACAACAATAACACACACACACACAAAAAAAAAACAAACTAACTAAACAAACTGTAGTCCACAAAATATCCTCATCTGTTCTCTCTCTCCCTCTCCCCTCTCCCTCTCCTACTTCCTCTTCCTCCTCCTCTTCCCTCCCCCTCCCTCCCTCCCTCACCCCCCCGCGTGTGTGTGTGTGTGTGTGTGTGTGGGTGTGTGTGTGTGTGTGTACTGTTTGCTGACCCTAAAGTGTGTATCAACAGTGACTTATAAAATGTGTATGGTGCTAGTAGAGTATGCTTCACCATATCTGTTCGTGTGTAGTCATTAAAGATACCAACCAAGAATTTTATATGTATATGTATATATATATATATATACATATATATATATATATATATATATATACATATATATATTCACACATATGCATGTCATTAGGTAGGCCACTTCAGGATTCTGGTGAATTCTCAGGTTGGAGATCTTCAAAATCTTCACCCATGAATAAGTGTACCTGCTATTCATTCAGGAGCTACGACAGCTATGTGGTTTCAGTTATTTCCATCTGCAAAAGGAAGATGTGCACTTTTTAATGAACTGGAAGTTGTACTATTTTTACTCAACTGTTGTGTATTATTTGCATATTATATATGTGTATATGTGTACATAATTTCAAGTTCCAAGAGAAACGACCACTGGAAGGTACAGAAATGTATACAAATATTATATGTACCTTTAATTATCTAAGTGTACTGCCTGGTTTTGTGTGTCAACCTGACACAAACTGGAGTTATCACAGAGAAAGGAGCCTCCCTTGAGGAAATTCCTCCATGAGATCCAGCTGTAAGGCATTTTCCTAATTAGTGATCAAGTGGGAAGAGCCCAGCCTATTGTGGGTGGTGCCATCCCAGGGCTGGTGTCCTGGGTTCTATGAGAAAGCAAGCTGATCAAGGCAGAGGAAGCAAGCCAGTAAGTAGCATCCCTCCATGGCCTCTGTATCAACTCCTACCTCCGAGTTCCTGCCTTGTGTGTTTCTGTCCAGAATTCCTTTGGTGATGAACAGCAGTGTGGAAGAGTAAGATGAATAAACCCTTTCCTCCCCAACTTGCTTCTTGGTCATGTTAAAAATATTGTGTGCAAGGAATACAAACCCTCACTAAGAAAAACTGTTATCGATAGTGGGGTATTCCTGTGACAATCTGACCATGTTTTGGGAAGAACTTTGGAACTTTAAGCCAGAAGAGCCATTGGATGTTAAGATTTCTGTGGGATGTTCTGTTGGAGCTTGGAAGACAATGTTGAGAACAATGCAAAGGATGAAATCCTGACTTGTGAAATTTCAGAGGGAAGATTAAAGACTCTTTTCGGGGCCCTTGCTGCTTTGATTGTGAAGATTCTGTGGTTCTAGTCAGCTGGGGCTGAAGAATCAGCTGTGATTAACAAGATACCAGAACTACTAAAGCGAACCTGTGTGTTACAGGGAGGATTGATGATAGAACTAAGAAATTAGCAGTGCCTAATAAGATTAAGAAAAGACCAGCAGCATCACTAAGGTGAAATCTTCTGGGAGTGTTTGCTGAGAGCACAGAGAAGCTGTGTTCCAGAGGCAGCCATAGTTGTACCTCCTGTTGGCAGCCAGACTTGGTAATGTATGAGGTGTAATGTACTGGTTTTGAAACATGAAGGTGTAGCACCTGGTGCTTTGCACTGTGAGAGGCCTCAAGAGGCTATTGGTGAAGGTGCAGCCTTGGCAGTTGAAGGCTCAGGACTGAAGGGGTCATGCAGAGAAGTTGAGGCTTAGCATCATGAAAAGAGCCTATGAGAGGCTATTTGTAAAAGTGCAGTCCAGTTGCAGTGGAAGGCAGCAGTGTTTTGGCGACACCAGTACCAGGAGATGACCACCGAGAACAGCAGCAGTGGTGGAGCACAGGCAGCTGGAACCTGGAAGACAGGGTGTGTGCTACAAAGGGCAGAGCTGGAGAAGTGACCCAAGCCCTTGGAGGAGCCCAGAAAATCATGAGTGGATCCCAGACATTGGGTGATTAGATTTTGATTCTGCTTCTGACTGTGATTGTGTCCTGATATTTTCCCCTCTTGAAGCAAGAAAGTATTTTAGAGGAGTCTACAGTTAAGAGACTTTGAATTGTAAAAAGACTTTGAATTTCAAAAGAGATTAGATATTTTAAAGGGATTGAAAATTTAACATGTAAGAATTTGTAAAGAGTGTGGAACCTTTAAAGTTATTTAGATTTGGGGGATGAATGAGAAAGTAAGGGTTGAGGCAAAATAGTGATGTGTTTGTGTGTCAAGTTGGCAAGGAATCAATTGTACCAACTGGGTTTGTGTGTCAACTTGACACAAGTTGGAGTTATCACAGAGAGAGGAGCCTCCTTTGAGGAAATGCCTCCATGAGACCCAGCTGTAAGGCATTTTCTCAATTAGTGATTGATGCAGGAGGGATGGGATGGTAGTCCTATGTTCTGTAAGAAAGCAAGCTGAGCAAGCCAGGGGAAGCAAGCCAGTAAGCAGCATCCCCTTCATGGCCTCTGCATCAGCTCCTGCTTCCCGCCCTGTGTGAGTTCCTGTCCTGACTTCCTTTGGTGATGAACAGCCATGTGGAAGTGTAAGCTGAATAAACCCTTTCCTCCCCAACTTGCTTCTGGTCATGATATTTTGTGCAAGAATACAAAACCTGACTAATACACTAAGTATGTATTTTTAAAGATAATATGCATGTATTTTGTATTAATTATTATGTAGCTAGAGCCATGGGCCAGCCCATGTATGTTCTTTGGTTGGTGGCTTAGCCCCTGGGAGTTCTGTGGGATCCAATTAGTTGATTCTACTGTTCTTCCTTTGGGATTGCAATCCCCTTCAACTCCTTCAGTCTTTCCCCTAACTCTTCTATTTGAGTCCTCTAATTGGTCTAAGGTAGAATTTCCAGGGTCACTTTGATTTTCACTTCCCTGATGACTAAGGATGGGGAACATTTCTTTAGGTACATCTTAACCATTCAAGATGCCTCAGTTGAGAAATCTCAGTTTAGTTTTGTACCCCGAGTTTGAATTGGATTATCTAGTTTTCTCGAGTTTAACTTCTTGAGTTATTTCTCTATTTTGGATATTAGCCCTTTATCGGATGTGGGATTAGGGAAGATTTTTTTTTCCCAATCTGTAAGTTGTTGATTTGTCCTATTGACAGTGTCTTTTGTCTTAGTGAACCTTTTTCCCCGAGCCAATGAAGTCAAGGCTTTTTCCCACTTTGTCTTCTATTAAATTAAGTGTATCTAGTTTTATGTCAGGGTCCTTCATCCACTTGGACTTGAGCTTTGTATGAGGAAATAAATATGGATAAATTCACAATCTTCTATACATAGACCTCCAGTTGAACCAGCATCATTTGCTGAAAATGCTTTCTTTTTTACCACTGTATGATTTTGGCTTCTTTGTCAAAGATCAAGTGTCCATAGTTGTGTGGGTTTATTTCTGTATCTTCAATTCTCTTCCACTGATTGACTTGTCAGTCTCTGTATCAATACCATGCAGTTTTTATCACTATTGCACTGTAGTACAGCTTGATGTCAGGGATGGCGATTCCCCCTGAAGTTCTTTTACTGTTGAAAATTGTTTTCACTATCCTGGGGTTTTGGTTATCCCGTATGAAGTTGAGAATTGCTCTATCTCTGTGAAGAATTGGCTTGGAATTTAATGGGGATCTTATGGAATCTGTAGATTGCTTTTGGTAAGATGGCCATTTTTACTATGTTAATTCTACTGATCCATGAAAATGGGAGATCTTTCCATCTTCTGAGGTCTTCTTTGGTTTTTTTTGTTTTTTGTTTTTTGGTTTTTTTTGTTTGTTTGTTTGTTTGTTTTGTTTTCAGGGACTTGAAATTCTTGTCATACAAATCTTTCTCTTCCTTGGTTAAAGTTACACCAAGATATTTTATATTATTTGTGACTATTTTACAGGGTGTTGTCTCCCTAATTTCTTTCTCAGTCCATTTATCCTTTGTGTAGAGGACAGGTACTGATTTATTTCAGTTAATTTTGTGTCCTGCCACTTTGCTAAAATTGCTTATCAGGTGTGGGAGTTCTCTGGTAGAATTTTGGGGGTCACTTATGTACACTATAATATCATCTACAAATAGCGATACGTTGACTTCTTCCTTTCCAATTAGTATCTCTTTGATCTCCTTTTGTCTTCTAATTCCTCTACCTAGAAATCTGTTGTTTTGCTGCACATTGCTTTGATTATTTTTAGGTGTGTGCCTTGAATTCCTGATCTCTCCAAGTCTTTTAACATGAAGGTTGTTGTATTTTGTCAAAGGCTTTTTCAGCATCTAATGATATGATCCTGTGGATTTTTTTTTCTTTGAGTTTGTTTATATAGTAAATTACATTGATGGATTCCTTATATTGAAACATTCCTGTATCCCTTGGATGAAGCCTACTTGGTCATGGTGAATGATCATTTGGATGTGTTTTTTGATTCACTTTTTGAGAATTCTATTGAGTACCTTTGCATTGAGAGTCATAAACAAAATTGGTCTGAGGTTCTCTTTCTTTGTTGGGTCTTTGTGTGGTTTAGGTATCAAAGTAACTGTGGGTTCATAGAACAAATTAGGTAATTTTTCTTCTGTTTCTACTGGAAAGCTCCACTGTGTGCCAGTATCTCAGAAAAGATAGTGGTGTAGCTCAAAGTCCTGGGAGAGAGACAGTCTAAGTGTCAGATTTCATAATTGTCTTATAACTTAAAATTCAGAGCACAGAGCAGAATACAAAACATGGAGTATAAGAGAAGACAAGAAACCTGGCCACTCTTATCAGACAGATATACTTTCACCTTCTATATTTTTGTTATGCATAGAAGTTTTCTCAATATTTAGTCCAAAACTTAAAATGTTGACCTTTCCAGAAAAATACAGAGTGTTGCATCCAGGAGTAATATTTCCCTACCTTATTGGACATTGAACGCTTTGTCAAGCAAACACTTAAAGTTAATAATACATTCATATGTGTAATGTGTGCATGTGTCTATGTGTTTGTTTGTCTGTCCATCTATCTGTGTGTAGAATTAATGAGCAGTGTTTTGTATATATTTAAGTGCACAGTGTGTAAAATGCATCTTCTCAGAAGGGTAATTAAATTTGATTTATTGTTCACCAAACATGATTTGCAAAACTAATCAAACTGCAAAAACTATGTTTGTCTCACAGATCACAGATGAAACAGAGATAAATAACT
Source organism: Rattus rattus (assembly GCF_011064425.1). Classification (NCBI taxonomy): domain Eukaryota; kingdom Metazoa; phylum Chordata; class Mammalia; order Rodentia; family Muridae; genus Rattus; species Rattus rattus. Next base: position 202,523,166 of record NC_046154.1, on the reverse strand, counting down.
TGTTCAAAATTTGCATTATGTCTCTTGAAAAAAATGTGAGATGTATACCTTGTCATTTATTAGAAAAATATTATTAATAGTGATGGGATTTCATTTTCAAAATACTTCAAAAGCTGAAATGAACAATAAATTGATTGCAGCTATATTGTTACAAATAATGGTATACAATTAGTATGTTTTATAAACACCTGGACCATTAATAAACTGACTTTCCAAATGAGAAATGAAGTAGTATCATGGTGGTTAGAGTGGAAGGATCATGTGTAGAATTTTTACATAGAAATGTAGACAAGGTCTCTAAAACCAAATGAAATAATTTTTACGGAGAGTATATACAACACTGTTACTTTAAGCAAGGGCTATGAGTTCTAAGACATGAATAGAGGTCTTAGCAGCACTAAGCCTCACGTGAACAATGTTTCTTTACATTCATCAGACAAAATTTAAATTTTAAATTACATGCAGTAGAAGATCAGCAACAAAAACAGATAATAAAATATGAAAAATATAAAAAGTACGGGTATGATAATACTACACTCATATTTTACTTCACTCAGAAAATAACACCTCATGCATAGCCTTTCTTCATCTTTGATGTATTGCCAGTATAATATTAAAATCTTGCTTACTTAATGATAAGTACTCTGTTAATGTATCAAGCACTCTAATATTAATGTAATATCTGAAATTATTATTGCATATCTGAGTGGTGAGTACCATCTAAAGGATGTATACATTGGATAAAGTATTGATCTGCAAAAGCACAAAAGTTGTTCACAATCTAAAATTTATCAGTTGCTGGGAATTTTAGTTTAATATTTTCAGTCCATAGTTCGTCTTCTGTAACCAAAGATGCAAAATTAGAATTTTAGATAAGGTGACATGTTATAATAAGAATATACAATAGACAAAAATAATAAGCCTGTAAAATATGACTATTCAAAGGATGTTCAGAAAAGAAGATATTACTCGAAAAATATTCTGTGGTTCTGAGGAAAGCTAGAAAGATATATTGACAGATAAAAAAAATAGATGAGTTTTAAGAAACAGAAATTGCTAGAAGCATCCAATAGGATCATAAATATACAATATTAAGACTAAAATATTTGCTCTTTGGCAACCAAATGATCATTGGCATTCACAGCAAAGGTAATTACACCAAGATGATTAAATTCATCCACATCTCTAAATTTGGAGAAAATTTAGAAAAATCACCATGGACAGAGATTCTAATACCTCTACATGTTACTAGAGTGACTTTAACTTTGTAAAATTATTAAAACCATAGCAGAAAGCATTCAAAAAACACAGAATGACGATAAAATTTCTCTTTCAGTCATATGGAATTATATATGCGTTAGTGAAAGCATGTTATGAAACAGGCTGACATAAAAAACTTTCCACCTGCTTTTCTATTTAGAGACAGCACATTGGAATCAACACGATACTCTTAAATGCCTAGATTTTCTAGACTCTCATTAGGATTTGGGGGAAGAGTGTTCTGTTTTGTTTGTAGTCAGAAGAAAGTCAGATCTGTCTAAATACAGCTCTGACAATGGGCTGTGTCAGTCAAGGTTCTCTCAAGAACAGAAATGCTAGAAGAAATCTAAATATATTAAAGAGGGATTCATTACAACTGGTTACAGGCTGTGGTCTGCCTAGTTCAGCCATGGCTTTCTCCCTTTGGAAAGTCCAAAAATTCAATAATAGTCCTTTGGTCCATGTGGCTGGATGTGTCAGTTAGTGTTCTACCTATGTTAGAAGCCAGAAGAAAGCTCCAAAACCAGTGCCATAGTGAGGGCAAGTGATGAACAAGCCCAAGCTTGCTTCTTCCGCATTCTTGTATGTGGGTGGCCAGGAGAAGATGTAGTCCAGAATCAGGGTGGGTCATGGGACACTAGATGCTGCAGACATAGGGAGGATCTTCTAACCTCAAATAATCCAGTGAGAAATAATCCCTCACAGAGGTGCCCAGCTGCTTGGGTTTGGGTTAATTAGCATAATTCATACCCAAGAATCGCAAAAGCGATAAGCTCTCTGCCCCGAATACGACTTTTAGGTAGGTCTGGATGAGGCCACACTGCAGGTTACATTTTATCGAAACGATTGAGGCCGAAGATTGTCTGGTTCTTTTTTTTTTTTTTTTTTTTTTTTTTGGTTCTTTTTTCAGACTGGGGATCAACCCAGGCCTTGCGCTTCTAGGCAAGCGCTCTACCACTGAGCTAAATCCCAACCCGTCTGGTTCTTATTGTAAACCTAAAGCATCCCATTTAGTCATGATAGTAATCTTACCCTTCCTCTTTATACCAATACTATCCACAGTTGTGTCCTGAAATTTTACTGGTTGGACATAATCACGTCTCAGTTCAAAAGTTGCAAATAAAGCACTGGCACAACCACCTGCAGCTAGAACTGAGCGCACGACCTTTACTAGAGTAGCATTATGATCATGAAACATTTTCTAGGGAGAAGAAGTTTTTATTTCTGAGGGAAAAAAAATGTTTTTAGGTAGAATATACGACCAAATGTGTACCTGTTGAAATGGTGTCAAATGTTATTTTCTAATAAATACCAAAGGGCTTATTGCATTTGTCAGCTAAAGAGATGGCTCAGCCACTAAAGGCTCAGCTCGCAATCTTTTTTTTTTTTTTTTTTTTGCTTGCATCGCATATTTTAAAAATGTAGCAGGAAAAACTCTTCTTCCTTTTAAGCAGGTTGCACCTTACCTGGAAGGCATGGCTAGATTTTAATGGTCCCTAGAAGAGTAGATAAAGATGGGAGGTTTTTCTTATTTTATTCTTCTAATAGCACCCTAAAACAAGTGGACCATAAAGAATGAGTGTGCAAGCCAATAAAATTTCATAATACTCATCCTATCCAGCTCTTTCTGAACTCTGCTGGCTCACTCAATTCAGCTCTTCTGGCTCAAACTCCTCTCTAAGCTGACTGATTCAATCTGGCTCATCTCAGGTTCTCACTGAATTGCTTTACTTGGTCTCAAACTAACAACGACAGTTTGTTCCAATCTTCTAGCTCCTTATTATTCCTCTGCTGACTGCACTGAACTGCATGAACTCATGGACACACAACTCCACTGCACTGCACTCCCTGCACTGACTCCCAACTGACTGACTGCTCTGACTGAACAGAACTCCCCTGAACTCCAGTCTCTGAACTGCCCCTTCGTTAGACATCACTTTCAATCATGGCTGCTTCTTTCTATAAACTGAACTTATCTATATTGTTTGGGATTAAAGGTGTGTCCTAAGGGTGTGTCCGTATTAACATCTGAGGGATTAAAAGTGTTTCTTTCCAGTCAGGTCACATAGACCTAGAAGTTCTTTAGGTGTGATTTCTTGCCTGGACAACCTGGTTGCTGGATTAAAATTCATATATATATATATATATATATATATATATATATATATTGTACACAGCTGTGTACAATATATACATATCTGTGTGTGTATGTGTGTGTGTGTGTATGCCTTTGAGTATTCATGAAGTAAAAACAAAACTCACTCTCTTATTTAAGAGGTTTTCTGCTCATCTTGTTCTTTAAGTGTTTTCAGGTTTTGGGTGAAAAGCTGATGTTGACCTTCTTACTAAACCTTTCATGAGAAGAAATATCACTTTATTTCTGACTCTCATGATTTTACACTTAGCATATTAGGTAAGTCTTACACATACCTCCAATACCAAAACCTCTGTATAAAGATCTGTGGCTACTGAATAACTGTTTGTATTTTTATCAAGTACAATAGTACAAAATATTAAAGTATATCTCTACCTAATATATTTGTAAATACATGTAAAAATATTCTATCTATGATATATTTTGAGTATATGTGCATATATCTGGTACATTTTTTTTAAACATGACTATATGCCTATTCATATGATTGCTCTTTTAAGGACTTATACATACACATGTGTTTCCATGTGTCCATATGTCTATATTTTGTATGTATATATGCATGAGTTTAACATACATAGTCATATGTCTGTTAGTGTGCATATGTAATATATATTATAATTTCCATTTGCTTTTTGTGGTTTTATTTTTGTCTTACATATTTTGACATAAATGTAAGAGTGAATACCAGCATGTCCTAAATTGCACATGATGCTTTTAAAGTTACTTTACATTAACCCTCTACAGGCTTTCACAGCACGCATCAGTACTTTACCCACTAAGAAACCAATCTAATGCTGTATGTAATAAGCATGGTGTTTTAATAATAAATAATAATTGATAATTTCAACAGTTATTCTCATAACCTAGTCCCTCTACAGATATTTAACTGTTTCAACATGTCTAGATGTCACATTGACCACTAATACAGACATTCTCCTCTTATGTAAAAAGCATGACAGTCAGAAACATGGAGAGATTGCCTCATTTTGAAAGTATGGCAAAATAGTTCATGACAAGCAATTCATGTGTATATTCAATGAGCTACCTCAGAAACATAGAGTAATGAACCAAACTCCCCACTTTGCAGTTGCAGAAATAATTTCAAAACCACCATCAATTACTTTGCAAGCATATGCGGTTAAACAACTGTCATGTACTACTATTCTGTTAGAACCTGGTGTCCAAAGACATTCAAAATTGAACACATGACTATTCTGATTTGTTATGAATTTAGTGTATGGAGAACCTGTGCAAAGTCTATTGACCATTTTTTTTATGGCAAGGGAATATGTGAGTTTCTTTTCTGAAGAAATTTCAATTGTTCAATCTTTGCAGAAGTGTCTTTGCAGAATGTCTTAATTACTTTAGTTCATGAATCATTTAAATGTTTCAGGCTGTCTGGCTTCACAAAGACTTGTCATTTAGGACAAATTTCTACGAAGTCTCTCACTCTCTGCACACTGTCCAATTGTGGGTCTCTGAATTTGCTCCCATTCACCACAGTTTCTCTGATGGTGGCTGAGGCACTGATCTACAGGCATAGCAGAACGTCATTGGGAGTCATTTTATTGCTACATTCCTTTAGTAGAACAAAAGTATTTGGTTTTCCCCCTAGGCCCATGGCCTATTTAGCCTCAGGATCTTAGCCACCAGAGCATCTCAGGCATGGGTTCCTTGGCATGGAACGGGCCTTAAATCCAATCAAATACAGCATGTTTAGTCCCATAAATCTTGTACCACTATTTCAGCAGCTGATAGGCAGATCACCCTAATGGATCACAGAGTTTGTAGCTGAGCAGGGAGCTACATGGAAGGGGTGACAGAAAGACTGTAAGAGACAGAGGATAACCACGTCCTCAAGACATGAGATGACTGGAGTAGGTGTGAATTCAGAGACTGAAGCAGCATGCACAGAATCAACCCAGGTTCAAGTCAGACAGGGTACCAGTAAGGGGAGGAGAATGTGGACATGATCTCTGATCACTAACCAAAAAGCTCTCCCCAACTGACATCTACCTGTAAAGAAAACAATAATTAGTTTTCTTTGACGGAGTCTTACTAGGATTATTAACTATACACGTTCCCAGCAATAGATGGCCAACACAAAATGAATTCTGTGGTGTTTGGGTAGACTTTGTGCTTCATGTCATAGTTTTATTTTGTTTTGTTTCCCCTGAGATAGAGTTTTTTCCATATAGCCTGCTATCCTGGAACTCACTCTGTAGACCAGGCTGGCCTCAACCTCAGAGATCCAACTGCCTGTGGTTTTTCTTTGTTTGGTTTTGATTCTGGTTTGTTTACTTGCCTGTTGTATGTGTTCATTTTCCAAAGAGAAAGATTAAGAAGTTGGGGAAGTAGGTGAGTTTGATGTGGGATGATTCAGGGGAGAATTGCAAGAGAGAATATCATGATCAGAACATATTATATGAAAAGAATATTTCAATAAAAGTAAATATATAAAATAAAATTAATCTAGACCTTTTTAAGAAAAAGACAAATGTTATCATACTAAATATGATTTTTAGTTTTAAAGACAACCGTACATCATCTATAATTATGTGAGTTATGGAACCTAAATAAAGTGTATGATAATATAACAGAATAAATTAGCATGTATCATAGAGTAACTACATACAAAAGAGAATGAAATTGATCCCTGACAGGCAGAATTATATTCTGATTAAGTTCATGATCATTAGTCTCTTAGTGAACAAATAAACTAAATAAAATCCAATATTTAATGGAAGCAAATATCTAATGTAATTAGAACAAAAAAGAAACAATATCAATTCCTTGATAAATATTCTTATAAACTGAAAGAAAATACTAAATACTCTTAGTAAAACTTTCTTTACCTGTAAACAACATCAATTCCATAAATGATCTTATCAATATTACTGTGGTTCGCTGTAAATAACCATTACCTGCAAGACTTTTCCATCTTTTTTATTTCTACTATTGTGAAGATATTTTTGTCTACTCCATCTATTTGCAATATATACTTATTGCCTTCAGTTTTGTCGCTAGACAGCAATCTTAAGATCTGTGTTTGCTTCTCTTACAATCTCAACCTAAACTTCATGCATGTCTTGTTAGACTCCAGGTTCTACATGAAAGTTTAATCTATCTCTACTTCCTTCACATCTGCTGTTAGAATTCTAAAATCAGATAATTATATTTGTGTGGGAAGGGAAGCACACGTATCTGTATCATAGATGCTTCTAAATATTTAGAAACATGGAACACTGATCTCGTGGAGTGCTCAGTGATCCATGTGATGCATTTGGGACCATGAGTGAGCACATGGCTCCGGAGGTGAATGACAGTGAGTGAAGTGTGAGGAGAGGCTAGAAACCTGTGCTCCAGAGTAGCAAAAGAAAAGAAGTGTGGGTATTTCCAAATCAAAGTGGGAAAATAAAGAATAAAAATAAAGGGAATGACTGGATCTCTGGCAGGGGGCCTAAGAAGAAACTGCAAATGGCAAATTGTTCATCAAGAAGAAATACTCTGACAAAGGACCAAGGCATTTGGACTGTAGCCCAATTGCTTCTCTCTCCAACATAATTCCATTCTGTAGAATCAACCAAAGGTCTTCTATTCTAGTGAAGAACAATGACAACAAGAGCAGCAACAGGGAAGCTTCATCTTCCCAAATTTCCAGCCCTAGAGCCATGCTTTACTTAGGGGAAAGCAGACAGCTGATATCTCACGTCTCCCCAGCCTTCTACCAAAAAATATCTCTACCCAGCAAATACCACCATTTGGATTCCTGTTCACATGCAGAAAACCAAGAATAAATGGATCATGGTCCCCAACTTGTTCCTGGACTACAGACATCACGAGAGGCCTGCTGTCTCTTCCATGAGTATTAGCAGAGTCCTAACCATTCAATTGTCACCACCAGCTCAGGTGTGATGGTACATGGATTCTAACCAAGGAGAAAGTCTCTTTAGAAAGAGTTCCAGGACTCTATTGAGGGAATCATATAGACAGAAAACTGTCTTGTCTAAAGAACAGCAAAGGAGAGTGGTAGTCCATAGATTAAATATAAGGGGCAAAGTACCGGGAAGTTGGATAGAACAAACCAGGGGAAGAGGCAACCAAGAAAGTATCTTTGGGTGTAGTCAGCTCTGGGAGTTGAAAAGACTATGTGCACACACCTAGGCTGCAGTCATGCAGGACCACTTAAAAAGAATGTGTGTAGATTCAAAAACTCTCTTCCAGTGATAACCAAGTCAATGAACAGAGGGTGGAAGGCTCATTGGCAGGAGTCCCACTTCCAGCTCACACTAGCCAGGCGTTGTGGACTAGGTGTTTTGATATGGGAAATTCTTAGGAATCTAGGCTGAACATGAAAATCACCATCATCTCCGCAGTAAAAGACTGATTGCACATCAGTCATCAAAAAGATCCTCCAAGGTCTTAATCTTTCATTAGAAGTAGAGGAGACTGTGTGAACTGACTGAACTGTAATAACAGGTACCAAGCTAATCTTGCATCATCGCATAAGGGGTTAAATAATATACTTGACAAAAGGCTGTATCAGCTTTTGGGTTGTAAGTGTTTTACAGGGATAAGAGGATAATTCTTACATAGCCAGTGTGAAAATCGAGTCTAAGAATAAAAGACCAAGCATGAATATTACATGTGTGCTGCATAGCAGATCAGAAAGAAAGAATTCACAAAGTGAATTTGTCCAAATTTGTCCAAAAAAAAAAAAAACCCTCTGTTTCTAAGGATGGAATAGTAGATTCACATCCAGAGTTGCACGTTAGGGTAACAATAGTTAAAGAGAGAGAGAGAGAGAGAGGGGGGGGGGGGAGAGAGAGAGGAGAGAGAGGGAGGGGAGAGAGGGAGAGAGATGTAGATGATACTTTCTTGCTTTCATATACATTAGATTTTAATAAATTAAGAATGTCCAGTCCTAATTCTACTATGTGTGCTATATGCACATGCCCACACATGCATGCACACACACACTGATACCTACATTATTTATTTTAACATAGATGATTAGTTGAAAAAAATCTGAAAACCTGGCTATTTCTCTAATAAGCTGCCAGTCACCAAGGGCGTTGGTATTTTAAAAGTCGTGCTTATTTAGAGATGAAAATAAATGTAAGGAACTTGCTGGAGTCTGCTCCCTCTTGCTGAGATAACCACCTTGACCGAATTCAACATGGAGAAGACGGTTTATTCATCTTATAGCTCATAGTCCACAGCTGACAGACATGAGGGGAGAACCATGGGGGCAGAAACTGAAGCAGAGGCCAAGGGATAAAGATGCTTTGCAGCCTCCCCAGCTTGCTTCATTTACAAACTGGGGCCACCTGCACAGGAAGGGCACTATCCACAGTGGACTGGGCCATCCTACAGTAATCACTAGTCAAAAACAACAGCGAAACAAACAAAAATCGAAGGTTGGGACACAAGCCGACAGGTCATTCTAAGGGAATCCTTTCCTCAGTCTGCATCCTCCTTTCCGAGATTATCCTAGTTTACATCAAGTTGAAAAACAAAGAATAATCCTACTGTGTACAACAATTTATATATTGGATCCTAAATAAGATTGGTAACAAGACCTCTAGTTCACGTTTTGACACTTATCTAATCACTGAATGGTCCTGATATAAAATTCTGTAGCCGATAAGCAAGTGCTTGTACTTATTTGTGTGTATGTGTGTTTCTACTTGTGAACATGAGCATGCCAGGAAGACTGTTTGAAGATCTCATGGAAATTTTGGGGAGTTAATTACCTCCATCTTCCAGGCTTTTTCTCTTCATATTTCAAATATTGTATTAGGCTTTTGGTTGTTGTTCTATTTTATTCCAAAACAGTGCATAAAATTAGCAAGATGACAGTTTCTAGAAAGTCCCCGTTTGTTTCCCCCAGCCCCTGTATATGAATCTGAAAGTGTTATTTATTTTTTTGTTCTATTATAAATTTTACCTTAATATAATTTTAATTATTCTGGTATACATTGAAGAATAAATTATTTAAATTAGAAGACCTGGAAATTCTCCATCTAGGATTGAAATCTGTTAGCGAGACAAACGTTCCTTTACTGTAAGGTCATTTAGACACGATTCTCAAGAGATATCTATGTGCTCATGTTTAAAAATGCAGAATTAACTGCAAAGTTGTCACTTGTCACCATGCAGAGAACCAGGGTTCAATTTCTAGCATCCGGATGCCATGTACACTATACACGTGCATACACGCAGGCAAAAGATTCATAAAAATAAAATAAAAATAAAACCCTTTGAATTGCAGCTTTGCTCTGAAATAGTCGTAACAAATAACTATAGAGAATCCATTCCAGGAAATGTATATCTTTAGGTCAGACTTAGTAAGGCATATTGCCTAAACAACAGGAATATTTTTCACATTTGCTCCTTGAACTAAATCCCTTCCCACTGCTTTGGTTTGATTTCTATTTTTTTCAGTAGAAGGGAGAGAACCCAGTGTTCATTCCTCTTAATCAAATGTCCTAAACTAAACTTCACCTCATTCTGACTTAGAACATCTACGATCATTATATTCTTCAGATATATATATATATATATATCTGCCACAGGTATACAGTGATCACAGGTATATAATGACCATAGGTATATGATAATCACAGGTATATATTATAGATTGGCTGTTGGCATCTTTATTCACCAATCAGAAATAACTTGGAGGCAAGGTCATGTATCATCACTTGGGTCTACATGCAGACTCTCTTGTCTCTGTTTTCTGGGGCAACCAGGTCTTGGGGGCCTGCACATAGCATTTACAATACATAGCAACAGACCAAACCTCAACAGTATAATGATTAATGACCACATGTATATAATGACCACAGGTATATGGTAATCACAGGTATATAATGTTCACAGGTATATAGTGACAACAGGTATATTATGATCATGGGTATATAATAGCCATAGGTAACTAATGTTCACAGATGTATAGTGACCACAGGTATATAGGATCATAGGTATATAATAGCCATAGGTATCTAATGATCACAGGTATCTAATGACCACAGGTATCTAATGACCACAGGTGTATAGTCACCACAGCTGTATAGTCACCACAGGTGTATAGTGACCACCTGTACGTAATGATCACAGGTATGTAATGACCACAGATATATGATGACCACAGGTATATACTGACCGCAGGTGTATAATGACCATGGGTATATAATGACCATGTATATATAGTGACCATGGGTATGTAATGACCACAGATATGTAATGATCAGAGGTATATAATGATCACAAGTGTATAGTGACCACAGATATATAATGATCATGGGTGCATGATGACCACAGGTATATAGTGACCAGAGGTATATAATGACCACAGATAAATAATGATCACAGGTATATAGTAACCAAAGGTATATAATGACAATGAATAAGATCTTACCTAAAAGTTAATATATATATATATATATATATATATATATATATATATATATATATATAAAACCTCATAGATCACTTTAGCTTTAGTTAATATTAGCCTAAAAATTCAATTACCATTTAGAAAGTTAATTTACCTCATGATTTAACTGTAAGCCATATGTGTTACATTTAACTTGTCTGGGACTAATGACAAATTGCAGCTTTTAAACTATGACTTTCTCACTGCACAAGCCTTAGAAAAGAGAGCATGGGAAGATTTTCTTTCCTGCCTCACCTTTGATAGCTCTATTAAACCACGGGATGTGCTTCCCTGTTAAGAGGGAGGAGTTCTATCAGTTTTGGTATTTACAGTTTCTGCAAATACAACGAACACTGGGATTTGGAGGGAATACTTGAACATCTTAACAAATATAGACAGAGTAGTAATAAGTAACAGAGATGGGATATACAAGCAGAAATATAAAAGTTGATTTAATGACTGGGACAGATTGCTTCTCAGTATATAACACATGGAAAATGTGTGAAAAGGTGCTCTCTGAACAACGAGTATGAGAACTGAGTCTTTTACTAAGTTCTTTACTGTTTTGTAATATGAGCATCTCCAGAGGACAGGTTAATGGCAGTAAAGTTTATTGACACTATGGCTGACTTCAGGACTTTACCAGCTGCACACATTTACTGCTTATGCCACCGTGATCAATCTGCTGTGCTCTTCTTCATTTCTGCTCTATAGTTGACATTATTCATGTCTACTTACAAACTTTATGTCATGTTTAATTTTACATTTAATTTTATTTTAAAACTCAGTTTTCATAAAATGTTATAGGATAGGCATAAACTCAAATGGTACTTATATAAAAATAGATTTATATAAATATATTAAATAATGATAATATTTTTTTCTTTCTTTTTTTTTTCGGAACTGGGGACCGAACCCAGGGCCTTGCGCTTGCTAGGCAAGCACTCTATCACTGGGCTAAATCCCCAACCCCATGATAATATTTTTAAGGGAGGAGTACCCGGGAATTTTCAGTTATTAAACCACTGAGTCACTAATTTGCTGTACCCAATCGTGAATCTCAACATGCTATACTATGCTAAAGTTTTGGTAAGAGTTCTTTAGGTAAATTACATCAAATTTTAAACCTCAAAGGCCTAATGACTGTATCCATTGTTTACTATTTCCAACTTGTATATGCATATGTAGACTTTTCACCCTCTTACATAAAACTCTAAGAAGGAACATATGTAATAAAGGAATGATAGGTATAAATACAGGATTCCAAGTCATGTGATAATATAAACTAAGAATATTGGTAAATGTTCAAACAGATAGAAAATAGAAAATAGAACATAAAGACACAATGAAAATGAAATATTAAAATAAATTCTCTAATTTTTTTAAGTTGAAAGAACACTACACAGTACATTCACATTAGTAACTAAATATACATAAAAGATATTTAACTAATTTAGTCTTTGCTAAAGACAATGTTCAAGGGCAAATTGAAAGAATTTAAAAGTGAAGCCATTCTGGTCTTTATTATAACACTGTCTCTAAATATAATGAAAGTATCCTACAAAATTTCTTAATAGTTTGCTTCTGTAAGCTACAGGAAAGTCTCCAGAGAACTTGTACAAAGGGGGAGAGTGTGGACTTATCTTCATTGCATAGTCTGGTTTGTTTTTCCAAGAAACAAAAGCAGAGGGAAAGATGTGCAAATCTCCCAGTAACTGAAGACAGCAGACGAAAGGCTCCTCTCACTTAAGGATAGCTAGTTCTTGGATGTGAAATCTATTTGCATAATAAATAAAAACAAATTTATTTGTTTTAACTCACACCTAAAAACACAAATTTATATAGAACACACCCATGGACACTTTCGTGTGCATATTAATGGTGTACCATGTGATACTTTGGTATTGTATGTGTATAGATATTAGAGAGAGATCATGTATTTAAGGAGACTTTTAACAGCTATATTTGAAACATTTATAATTTGTTTAAAGGGAAATATTGAAAGCCATTTCACGCAGGCTTTTAGAAAACATTTTTTTCCTTTTTTTAATTTTATTTTTCTTAGATATTTTATGTATTTCATTTCAAATGTTTCCCCTTTTCACCCTCCCCCTGCTTCTGTGAGAATGCTTTCATTCCCACCCACCCATTCCCACCTCAGCGACATGGCATTGGGGGAAACAAACTTCATAGGACCATGGGCTTTTCCTCCTGTTGATGCTGGACAATGCCATCCTCTGCTACATATGTGGCTGCAGTCATGGGTCCCTCCATGTGTACTCATTGGCTGGTGGTTTAGTCCCTGGGAGCTTTAGTGGGGTCTGGTTGTTGATATTGTTGTTCTTTCTCTGGGATTGAAAACCCCTTCAGCTCCTTCTGTCCTTTCTCTAACTCCTCCATTGGGGTCCCCTTGTTCAGTACAATGGTTATCTGCAACCATCCTCATATGTATCAGAAGAGCTCTGGCAGAGCCTCTCAGGAGACACCCATATCTGGCTCCTGTCAGCAAGCACTTCTTGGCAACAGCAACAGTGACTGGGTTTGGTAGCTGCAGATGAATCCCCAGGTGGGGCAGTTCTACAGTCCCTGTTCCACTCTTTGTCCCTGTATTTCCTCCTGTAAGTATTTTGTTCTCCCTTCTAAGAAGGAATGAAGCATCCACATTTTGGTCTTTCTTCTTCTTGAGCTTCATATAATCTGTGAAATTTTTTTCTTAGGTATTCCAAGCTTTTTGGATAATATCCACTTATCAGTGAGTGCATACCATGTGGGATGTGTGTGTGTATGTGTGTGTGTGTGTTTGTGTGTGTGTGTGTGTGTGTGTGTGTGTGTGTGTGTGTGTGTGTGAGATTGGGTGGTTACCTCACTAAGAATGATATTTTCTAGTTCGATCCATTTTCCTAACACTTTAATGGAGGCATTATTTTTAATAGCTGAATAGTACTCCATTGTGTAAATGTACCACATTTTCTGTATCCATTCCTCTGTCAAAGGGCATCTGGGGTCTTTCCAGCTTCTCCTTTTTACTCCTCACCCTGCTGTGTGCTAGAATTTCTTGTCCCTGACAGTTATTCCTGTATGTTGCATACTCTCCCATTACTCTTACTTCCTGGTCTCCAGTTTCTAACCTCCATGGCATTGCCTACTTCTAAGGACAATGTATATGTTGGGCTACACCACATTCGTCTCTCTGTAGCTGGCTTTCTTTGCTTGCGTCTCTAGTAACAATGCATGGTGCTAAAAACAGCAAGTTGCAAGCACTAACAGGCCCTCATAGTTCTCCAAGCCACCTATCTCAAAGCTTCTATAAGAAGAGATACAGTGAGAATAACAACACAGGTAGTTTTCTTTTTTTTTTCTCCAACCATTTATTTTAGGTAGGAATTATGTTTTACAAAAGATAGAATTGCCAGCCTTATGTCTGTGCCTGCCACTCTGATGATTAGCATTGTGATATTCAATATTTTAAGAGAGCAAGTTTAGTAGAGGTTTCGTAAAAATATTGTATTACTATTGGGCCAAATTAATTTTTCTTCTTTGTAGTTGTGTATTTTGATTATGCAAGATATCAGTATTACAGAGACTTTTATATCAATATCAAAGAAATATTTCCTATTTTTACAATATTTTTAAGTTTAAATTTATTTCTTAATAGCAATTTACACATTTTAATAATGGCATCAAGTACCTTTAATGCACATAAACACCCAGAGTAGATTTATACACATTTATTCCAAAAACTAATTAACTTGATAGTCATGAACATTTCTTACTGTTGTATAATTCCCTCAGTGAACTGACTAAAATCTCAGTAGAAAGTCTTACAGATAATGAACAAATTCCCAATGAAATGACAGTGTTTTTACCAATAGTATATAATTTTTTTAAAAAGATCGAATTCAATGCCCTTTGAATGACACAGGTAGTTTTCAATTTGCCAATTTCTGTTCCCCCACAATATACCTCCAAGGATGGCATGGTCAGATCATATATTAGTTCTATTTTTGATGTTTCTGATATCCCTTATATTATTGCCCATAATGGTCATACCGATCTGCATTCCCACCAGCAGTGTGCAAGTGCTCCTCCTTTTCCTCACACCTGGCCCAGCACTAGTTATATTTGGATTTCATATTTCATATTTATCCCATGATTCGCTTCTCTGAGATGAGATTATATTGCCTCCTTTGCTAGTGGCATCTCCTGATGATTAGTGCCGTCGATCATTGTCTCAGACCTTTTGAACTTTGATCTGCCTTCTTTTGAAAAGTACCTATTTAGGTGCTATTTCCAGCCTTAATACACAATCATGGGGACAATCTCTTTGTCTTTGTCACACATTTTCAATAGCTCTTAGAATAAATTTACTTGGTAAATAGCTTGCATCAGTTACTGTTCTAGTATTATGAAAGCAAATACCATGACCAAGGCAATGTATAGGGAAAAAAAAATCATTGAATCTGGGACTTGCTTATAGTTTCAGAGGGTTGGTCTGTTGCAATCATGGTGGAGAGCAAAGCATCTTATTTCAAATACTTCTTATGTGCCAAATCAGAGTTAATATCTTTGCTGCTTTTCTCCTAGCTGTGACCAGGTACATAGCAAGGAGTTAAGGGAGGAAGGACGTTTTTTAACTCAAGATTCAGGAGATATGTTCCATTGTATTGGGGGAATCAGGGCAGTTGGAGTGTGGGTTACTTGTGGCAGGATCTTATAGCACAGCTTGCTCCCAAGTCACTAGTTTTACATGAAAAATAAATGTGAATCAGGAACACAAATATATATAATCTCATGGCTCACTCCCAGCATCCCATGTCCTCTACTGATGCCACACCTCTTAAAGGATCCACAGCCTCTGGACCAAGGGCTATCAGTGGGGAGAAGAGGGCAGTGTTCAAGCACAGAAAGCCTTTGGTGAACACTTCGCCTTCAAGCCACAGCAATGTCCATCTACTGCTTTTCATTTTAGCTTAGATTTGGTTTTTTGGATAGATTGAATCTTCACTGAAGTACAAGAAAGCAGAGTGAGAAGTGTTATGGAAACTAAAAAAATATATTTTCATATTTATGCTGCAACATGAGATGTGTTTACTGCAGAACACGTTAAATAGCAAGGCTTAGTGGAACAAAGTGGTAATGTATTGTGAGGTGTCCTTGAATCTATGTGATTAAAGTTAATGACCACCCCTCCTCAATTTTATATAATGCAGGGTGATAATTTTGTTTGGAAAGTAATAGGCAGTAGGAAAAAGAGGCAGAAATAATTTCCATTCCAGCAACCTGCAGAGGGACCACACAGCTAAACTTCAGAGCAGGAAACCCAGGCTTGAAGAACTGACATTCAAAAGTACAGTAATAGGATGTTTAACTATGTTAGCCCCGTGTTATCCTTTCACAGTCTTTATAAGCACTACATAATGTTTGGCTCCTGTGGGTCTGTCTAAGACAGTGACTTTTATAAGTACGGGTCATAAATACTGTCCCGCTGGTCTATGCTTTACTGAGGTTGAGGGTAATTGTGTGAAGCTTAAAAATATATTGGTAGCACGACCCCATGCCCCTGTGAGCGCAACATGAAGGGAAAATGGCGAGCATAGAAAGTTTCTGTTTTATTTGAGGGTCAAGCGGGACAGAAAGGGACAACACTGAGCCCCTTGGCATGCACAATTGATCTAAAAACTACTTCATAGAGCTCACTTTGACTGGGGGGAAGGAAGGAAGTTATACTTCTGCTTCTTTTGAAAAGCTGATTAGCGCATGTGAAATTTCTGCTTTTTTCACTTAGCCTGTGATATCTTGTAACTGAAAGGTGAGCCGTTAAGTTAATGAAGTGGGCTCAGAGCTTCTTGGATCTCCCAAGTGTCTCAATCACACGGTCATTATTTTCAAATGGAAGTTAAGTAGCACTGGCATCCTGAGAAAAGCCACAGTGAGGGTGAAAAAAAAGAAAGGAGAAATGGAAAATAAAGCTCATCCTTCTGCAGTGAGGGTGTCAGTCGCTGCCTGTGGCCCAGATCCAGGTCCCAAAGTCTCACTCTGGTGCAGCAGACTGTACCTCTGCCCATTTAGATCATCAGGTATAGTCTCAACAGGATTGATAGGTGAACCTTTGAATGGTTTTCTTGCAAGTTTA
>NC_046154.1:202483674-202503674 GCF_011064425.1 Rattus rattus | reverse complement strand
GAGTAACAGCTTTTCCAGTTTTTTGTATGTGGCTATTGTGTTTGTTTTGTTTTTGACAGACTCATTACGTAACCCCAGTGGGCTGAGACTCATTATGTAGAATAGGTTGGCCTAGAGTTTCAGTGATCCTGCTGCCTTTGCTTCTTTAGTACTGAATTATTTTGGCGTTGCTTTTGCTTCAGGTTCAGGGCAAGGTACTTTTCAGAATAAAATAGGCAGTGGAAATAATAAACTAGAAAGCTTATTGAAGGGAAGTCAATGACATAGACTTTACCACCTTTGCCATTTTATGTCTGATTCTACTATTGAAACTTGTTTCTTCCATTGAAGGAGCTGCCTTGTTCACATTCTGCGATACTGGCCACCATATGGAACCTGAGAACCCCCAGGATCTCAGCTTCAGATATCTAACCAATTCAAACAGCCAGGATTAGTTTCCCTAACCTTTCTTTCATATCTGTAACAAAGGTTAGGCTTTGATACTAACTCTTATTTTCAACTTGTATATGTGGTCATTTCTAGGAAGTCTTGTGCTAGTGAACTGAGCAGAAGAACATCATACATTAATCAGAGCATTAAAGTTAATAACATATATAAACCACTTGAGAGGAATATAAGTGTTACCAAGAGGGAGTCATAGGTTTAAAAGCCACAGGCTCTCTATAGTGCTGGCTCTGCCTAATGTATGAATGACACCGTGGGACTTTGACAACTCCAGGAGCACAGTGAGTCTGTGGTAGCATATCTCTACGTAGAGAATTAGATATTGTGATTGGAATGCCTTTCACTTCTGTAGCGTGTGCATCAAAGCATGTTCCCTAAGAAAAATGCGCCAGATAATGACAGTCCTCCACAAATTAAATGTTCATCATGGGTTAAATATATTAAATGTATGATCACCCATGAACATGGTCATGTTTATTGTGTAAGGGCTTTACCTTAAGGGGAATTGATGAGGAAACCAATAACTGGGTTTCAGTGCATTTATTTACTGACACAGCTAAGAACAGGAGGATGACTCCTTCCAAAGAGGCTGGGTTCTTCTACTCTGCAGGCTCCAGGCTTTGCATGTCTAAGTGATCTCTCTTTGAAATGTCAGCTTGTGCTCAGGTTCCATTTCATGTTTGGGCTCTTAAAACTAAGACCTTTGTACCCAAATTTTCTTCTTCTTTTTTTGATTTTATGATTTCTTTGTTTATTAATCATTTTATTCATTTACATTTCAAATGACATCCCCCTTTCTGGTTACCCCTCTACAAGCCCCCATTCCATTCCTCCTTTCCTCCCTCTCCTTTGCCTCTATGACGGTGCTCCTCCACCTATTCACCCACTCCCAGCTCACCCCTCTACCATCCCTGTACACTGGGGCATCAAGCCTTCTTCCCCTCCCAATGATGTATCTGAAGTCCTTGCTCCCTCCATGTGTACTCTTTGATTCATGGTTTAGTCCCTGGGAGCTCTGGGTGGTCTGGTTGGTTGATATTGTTCTTCTTATGTATGATCCTTCAGTCCTTCCCCTACCTCTTCCATTGACATCCCAGGGCTCAGTCCAGTGGTTGGCTGTTAACATATCAAAAATAAATAAATAAATAAATAAATAAATAAATAAATAAATAAACAAACAAACAAATGACAAGCACTCCTAATTTCTTATGCAAACATAGCTTCACCAAGTGGAATAAGAATTCCCCAAACAGAATGCTCTCTCATTGCATTGCTTGATTCTGATACCTGATGATATCTTTGTGATGATCAGCTTTCTACCATAGCAACTTGTGTCTGTGCAGTAACAAAATGAGTTACACATTTACATCCCACTCCAAGTTTAAGTCAGGTCTTAAAATTTGAGGGATCAACCCACACTGGGTCATAGTTTCTTACCTCGACATAAAGATCTATAAAATCAACTGACTTTTTTTTTCTTTCTTATTTTATTTCATTTTTTTAAAAAATATTTTCTGCCTTACAGGATAATCTTTTTCTCATTAATGCTACAATGGCCCTCTTATGTACAAAGGGAAAATGACTGAGGAAAATGTTGAGGGTTATGTAGGAGAGATAATGGGGATTTTGTATTAATTTTGAAGGAAAGCAATATTACTACAAGGGAAAACATGCTTGAGGACAAGAAAAGGTTTTGCTAGATACTATCTACTGTCAACACCTGTTAACGTCTATCTAAAGGAAATCTCAGTTTCTGTTATAGCAAAACCATAATATTGCAATTGTCCCTGTGCCATCTACGTATTTTCCAGATTCCTTTGAAGTTACAAAAGGGTCATGAGATTCCTGTCCATTTGAGAAAATGATCTATAAACAATACATGGCCTTTCGATTGATGCTGTTAGAGCAGGTATGTCTCTGCAAGTCTGACATTTTCTAATAATGACCAGCAACTCTTCTATTTAGGTACAAACACCACAAAATTTGGTATTGTAGACCTTAATGTCCTGGAACAAAAAAGAAATGTATTCATAACCACAAGCTAATCAAAATGGAAGAACCAGGTTACTTTGCTCTACTACTACTATTCTGAGGTGAAAACAACTGTTCTTAAAAAATGATGAATGATTTAAAAAGTTATGTAATGTTTTCTTCCCTCTTCATTATTCCTCATGTTAGTCTCTGGAGGAGATTGAACATGAAAATAAGTTCTCTTATTCTATTTATATGTTAGACAAATATCACATGTCATAGAATCGATCAAATTATTAAAATATTTTCCAGTGTCACTAACCCACAGCATTCACAGAAGTCAAGATGTAGTGATATTTAATATCTGTAAGACTACACTTTCAGGGGTCACATTCATCGTCTGATAATATGTCTTTAACAACTGTTAATTATTTATCCTCATTAAGCAAATATTATTTTAATATGATTTTAATGAGAAAAGATTTTGTATATGATGACAAAATTCTTTTTGACATCTTATACCAAGGGACCTATAAACCATAGAAAAGTAACATAAAACTTGCAACACATAATTACTTCAAATAGCTTAAGTAATTTGCTCAACTCTCATATAAATGTTTCTGATGTTATCAAAGAATAGTATGCATTCTTTATAACTAATCAGATTATGAAATAGAATTCTGTCACCCTTTGCTTATACATTATATATCTACTTTGGGAGTAGTTGGAACAGGGTTTCTTTGTATATTCCTGGCTGTTCTGAACTCACTTTGTAAACAAAGCTGACCTCCAACTCAGAGATCCAACTGCCTCTGCCTCCTGAGTGCTGGGATTAAAGGTGTGCATACCACCATCTGGTAGATAATTCTAGGTCATGTTATACTTGGGGAAATTGCAGAAGAACCAGAGCAAATAAGGTATGTTAGCTTAAAACATAAAACTAGATACACTGAAGCTGATAGCAGAGAATGTGGGGAATAGCCTTGGACTCATTGGCAAGGGAGAAGACTTCCAGAACAGAACACTGATAGCATAGCACTAAGATCAACAATTAATAAATGGGATCTCATGAAACTGAAAGGCAAAGAAACTGTAAGACAAAGAAACTGTAAGACAAAGAATACTGTCATTAGAACAAAATAGCATTGTACAGAATGGGAAAAGATTTTTAACAACTCCACTACTGATAGAGGATGAATATCTAAAATATATAAAGAACTCAAGAAAGCAGGTAACAAAAACAAATAAACACTTAAAAAATAGGTACAGATCTAATAGTGTAAACTCAAATGTATGAGAAACACTTAAATGATTAACGTCCTTAGCTATCAGGGAAATGTGAACCAATGCTACTTTTTGCATCTGTCAAAAGTGCTAAGATCACATGTGACAAGCCCTGCTATCACAGATCTAGAATAAGGGAACACTCCTCCATTTCTGATGGGAGTGAAACTTGTATAGTTACTATGGAAATCAATATGATAGTTCCTCAGAAATTTGGGAATGGATCCTCCTCAAGATCCAGTTATACCACTCTTGTACATATAGTCCAAAGGATGCTTCTACCACAAAGACATTGTGCTGTATTCATAATAGCCAGAAACTGGAAACATAAGAATGGATAAAGAAAATGTGGTACATTCACACAATGTTAAAAAATGATATCGTGTTACTTTCAGATAAATCGATGGAATTATCCTGTGTGTGGTAATCTAGACACAGAAGGATAAATATGGAATATATGTAGACATTAGCCATTAAACAAATGATAACCAAGACAAAATCCATAGACTCAGAGAAGTTAGATATAGAGGAAGGGAAGAGGGAGTAACATATTGCTGTCCCTAGGAAGGAGGAACAGAATAGATTTTACAGCTGGACTGGGGCAGGTTGGGTGGAAAGAGAGCATCAGTGTGGAGGGAGAGGGGATGAGTTAAGGGAGGGAATATTGGGAGAAACAGCTGAAATTGATGGCCATCGAAGGAATAGTATGGAAACCTAGTGCAATGGAAAGTCCTGAAATACATGAAGGCAAACCTAAGAAGGTCTTCAAATAATTATGAAGACAGATTCCCAACTGGCCAGAAAATAACTAAGAAAATAGGTTATTCTCCACAAATTGACAGCAAGGCCTCATTGCCTAAATCAACACCCACATAATTCATTAAATATCGGGAGGTCAAACTGGTTCTTACACTGAAAATTTCACCACCCCTTTCCATGTTCTACTGTCTTTGGAATAGTATGCTCCATATATATATATATATATATATATATATATATATATATATATATATATATATATATATGGCCTCCTCTTCCTCAGGGCTTTCTGGGCTCTGATATGAGGGATTTAATGGAAACATTCCATTTAGGGCTGTGCCTTCCAACATGCCTCCCTGCTCATGTAATATGTGACTGTGGGTCTCTATTTATTCTATCTGCTGCAGGAGGAACCATTTCTGAAACAGCTGAAAAAGGCACAGATCTATGAGAATATCAGAATATTATTATAAATCATTTTCTTACTACTCTGGATTTTTAGGACCAGTAGTATTTAGATTTACCCTGGATCTCTGGGTTATCTTGTCTCTCACTTTTGATCACTCAATTAGTGTCACACATGGGTTCCATCTCGTGGAGTGGGTCATACGTCAAGACAAAGGTTGGTAGTTACTCCTACAATCTTTGTGCTACAATTACCTCAGCATAGTTTGGAGGCAGGGCAGCACTGAGAACCAAAGGTTTTGTGACTTTCTCAGAAAAGTTTTCTCCTGGGGCAGATAGAACAAATAGAGACCTACAGTCACACATTACACAAAGAGGGAGGGGCGCCGGAAGGCACAGCCCTAAATGGGGTGTTTCTTCCATCAAATCCCTCCTATTAGAGCCCAGGAAATGCTGAAGAGGAGGCAGAAAGAATGTAAGAGTCAAAGCAAATGAAGGACACAATTAGAATACAACTGTCTGACTCAAATGAGCAACGCTTATATGAATTCAGAGACTGAAGCAGAAAGCATGGTGCCAGCATAGGGCTGTGCTGAGTCCTCTCAGTATATGCCATAGCTTTCACTTTAGTACTTCTATGGGACTCCTGAGTGTGTGAATGAAATGGTCTCTGATCTTGTGCCTTTTCTTGGCCTCCTGTAAAATTGCCTTTCTCAGGTTTGATGTGACCATTTTTATTTTATCTTATTATATTTTGTTATGTCTTATTCTTATCTCTTAGAAGCCTGTTTTTTACTAATGAGAAGCAGAAAGGGAGTGAATCATGAGGGAAGGGCAAGTTGGGGGTAACTTGGTGAGGAGTGGAAGGAAGGGAAACTATAATCAGGATATAGGGTATGAATAAAGAATCTATTTTCAACAAAAGCAGAGGAAAGGTATCTGAGCTTAAGTAGAACTCATACATTCATATTGCAGGTGTGATTGAATAACTCAGCTATTGTCAGCCCTAGTTTGCCTAACTATGTAATCTTCATATAACATATTGCAAAGACTATAACAGTTTAGACAATGAACAGAGAACTTTAATAATAATTTTGCAAGGGTAGCAAAAGGAACCCAGGATCATCCTGATAATGAGAAATTTATATTCTCTTAGTCATTATACCATTAAAATGCTTAGTAAAAGTGAATTTAACAAACCTTCCTTGGAATGAAAATATTAAGAGGTAGGATTTACAAGAAGTGATGTGGTAACACTTGGCTTTCAGCCTCTAAGAGCCTTTTATCAGGGTATCAGAGACACCAAGGGTATATTGAAGCCCTTACTTCTGACTCATTATTCCAGCCACTGAGCATGTGAGCATTTGAATTATTTGAATTCCAGGAATAATCTCTAGGCTTCAGGGATTCATATTAATATATCTCCCCATATCTGTGTAAGCAAAGTCAGTGGATTCTCAGGGTTGTGAAGGTCTGTAGATTGATTCGTGGAGTGGACTTAGAACATCAGAGCTAGTATAAAGAAGGTTGATACATTAAGAATTTCATTAAAGGCAAAGGCATATTAGTTTTTAGATTATTTCAATACAACAAACATTGACTCATTAGGTAAGTGTCTTTGCCTCAAAAGCTTAGCAACTTCAGTTTAACCCTCAGAAATCAAATGGTGTCCGCCACACATGCTGCGGCTTACATCTTTAATTCAGCTTTCATATGAGTCAGCCAATCTGGAGTGTACAATACAGCTTTGACAGTGTGGAAGTTGTGCTCTGACTACCACACCATGGTGTGTGTGTGTGCATATACAAGTGCCCACACACACACAAACACACACACACACACACACACACACACACACACACACAAACACATTTACAAATACATACAGCAAATGCATATATAAGCATATTGTCCTTGAGACACTCTTCATTACTTGCTATTTTCTGTCTAAGAATTCCTGTATATGGGACTATTTGCCATAGTCTGATGGGGCAGATGAGGTTACTTTATATCATCTTATTTTTATTTACTTCTTAAGTTATTGTAAAAATAGTTAAAATTCACATACATGCAATATCATTTCATTTTACTTTGACCCAAGGCTTCTGTTGTTACTCAGTCGCCAGCCCACAGTCTCCTGGCGGGCAGGCCTTTACTCATTCCTGCAGTGGGTGCACATAACTTGGGGGAATTAACGTGGTAAGTTTTCAGGATCCTTGATGATTACTGAAGGAAGAGAAGAAGGCACAAATCCATCTCTCAAGTGTCACTCTTATGACTAAAATGTCTTTCAGTGCATTAGAAGAACCAGCATCTTTCCTTCCTTTTTTATTTATTTCTTCTCCCCCCCTTTTAAATCCAGATATTTTACCTGTTAATGTATCCATATACTGGAGAACTTATGGAAGTCCCTTCTATAAATTGGGCGATATCTAGACTCAGACATACCTGAAAAGACTTAAAGACCCTATGCCAAGGTGATCTGAAACCAAATAATATAAGTTTTTATTGAAAAACTTATGTGTGCCAAAACAGCAAACAAGTAAACAATAAATAAAAGCTGTAGGAAAGACACTGGTAGAGTTTCTATCATCAGTCTAAAATGTAGTTTTTAAGATAAATATTGCCAAATACATAAACCTGGGAGGTATTAATCAATCAAACAATAAAAATAAAGCCAGCAAATTTATTCCTGATGCAGATGAATTAGTGGGATTTCTCAAAGAATCAAGTGCCTTTAAATAGCCCAAACTAACAAGATATTCCAGTAATAGTCACATTCTATCATGGGCTTCTGCAAACCTACTAAAGACACTTATGACCCTAAGGTCCCTGTTCAATCAATTTCTGTCTTCTTTTTCTCCACTCCATCCTGTGTGTGTGTGTGTGTGTGTGTGTGTGTGTGTGTGTGTAGGAATGTGTCTGTCATTGTCTGTATGTGTCTGTGTTTGTGCATGTGTGTGCGTGTGTGTGTGTGTGTGTATGTGTGTGTGTGTGTGTATGTTTAGGGGTGTGTCTGTCATTGTCTGTATGTGTCTGTGTTTATGTATTTCTGTGTTTGTGCATGTGTCCATGTTTGTGTGTGTGCGTGTGCATTTGTTGCCGAGTACCCAGGATGTTTGTGGCTGGACGTAGCCTTCTGTAACCACAAGTGGTAAACTGATGATCAATGAAACAGCAGCCATGAGTGGCTGTGGCAGGCTTTTGTAGCTGGGTTGAAGTGCTCTCCCTTACTCACCAGCTAGACTGGGGTTTTCCTGGCAGTTCTGAGGCCAGGAATGCAGCCAGGACCTTCATGATGTCAGGAACAATGATGATACCTGTGGGTAGAGGAAATGCTATCCTTTTCATAAGGAGCAAAGCTGAAGCTATGGCTACCATCTTCTGAAAGGGCTTTAGAAGTAGCATCAAGTTGCTTCTAGCTCTGAAGATTTGAGACCCATGTAGGCAACAGAGGCTCTACCACAGTGGAACTCCATCTCCGTTAGACCTCATATAATTGATTAATTAGCTTTACTAGGAGCAGTTACCTCTGTGGGACTGGGGACCGAGTGGTCAGGCAGCTATCAAGTAGCAGACCTAACTGATTCTCCAAACTTTGCTCATTAAAAGGAGAAGGAGGAGAATTAATAGTCTTCCTTTAGCAGATATTAGGTGACAGAACATAATGACAAATAGCCTCAGGAATGATTCTCCTCAGTACCTTCATTGGTAGAACCAGTTATAATTATTATGTGTGATATAAGGTATGAGAAAAAGAAAGTTAGCTGAATGACAGGTGGTTGGTTATCTCTAGGGATGCAGCTTTCTTGAGTCTTCACTGGTGTTAGCCTTTCAGCGACATAGCTACCATTGAGATATCCCTGTATGTGTACCTGAGCCTTCCTCACACATTCTTGTAAGAAACCACAATTTATTCTCTGGTTCACTAAGTTGGCTTAAGTGGAACTATCCCTTTGGCCTATTGTCAATGTATTCTCTAGGATGAAGAAATATTTGTTTAGTTTGCCCCAGCAAAAGTCATATGACAAAATTAGTCTCCAGCCAAATACCAAAAGAGCCAAAGATGAGTTGATGCTTAAGCATTAGGGGGGATTGGTGGACCAATCACTTAATAGCCGATAAATATTTACACCTTAAGCCCATTTTATGATTTTCTTGTTATTTGACATTGCCTGTGAAGGTTTGAATAAAGGTGGTCCCCACAGGCCTACAGGGGGTGGCACTCTGAGGAGGTCTGGCCTTGTAGGAGCAGGTAAGTCACTCCAGGTGAGCGTTGAGGGTTCAGAAGCTCAATCCAGGACCACAAGCTATTCCTGCTGCCTACATATCTGGATGCAGAACTCTTAGCTATCACAGTTCTTCAGTACCGTGTCTGCCTGCATGCCACTATGCTTCCCACCGTGGTGACAATGGACTAAACCCAATTAAACATTTTCTTTATAAGAGTTGGCATGGCCATGGTATCTCCTCAAAGCAAGAGAAACCCCAACTAAGTCATCACGCACATGTTGAATTAATAATCAGTCTATTGACATTTTCAGTGATTTACTGTATTAGTTACTATTTTGTTGCTGTGATAAAACATCATGACCAAAATGTAATTGTAGAATAATTTATTTTGCCCTACAGTTCCAGAGATAAAATTCGCAATGGCAGCAAGCAGCTTGAGTAGCAAGTTGACCATACATTCAATGGCAAACAATAAACAGAAGGGACTAACTGGAAGTGGGGGCACAGCGAAAAATTCTCAGGGTCCACTTCGATGGTGTACTGTCTCCAGTAAGCCTCTGTAACTTTTCCATAAAGTAACATCAATTAGGGACCAAACATTCACACACATGAGCCTGTAGCAGCCATGTCTCATACAAGTCACCACACTCCTGAGATTATATTTACTGGGTCTTTATAGGTGTATGTTCAATGTGTTACATTAAAAACATCGCAGGTTTCAGAATTCAGTAAATTCAATCATTGAACTCTTAGGTGTTCAAGTGTTTGCAGTTTCTTACATTGCTACCAATCTCTTTAGCTCATAGATTCAACATCATAATTTTTTGAGGAAAAAAACTTGTTTTACTCATAGTCAAAAATTAAAATATTTGACTGGCATTATGAATACTATAAAGAAAATAATTTCTTTATAATATCCTTGGACATCTTAGATTAAATATTCACATTGCTTTTTAGGGAGTTGTCTCATTTTCATATATTTTTCCCCCTTAGAAAAGTCTTACTCATAACTGACTTATGGTCATATTTTTTAATAAATCTATTTTATGTACTTTTACAGTAATTGATACTGTTTTGGAATTTTGTAATAGTTTTTGTTTACTATTGTTTGAAAAATGTTAGCAGTGAAGACAGCACAATTAACATAAATGTAAACATGTATTTTCCTGTCCAGTCAGAAATTTAAAGTTTTAGTAAATGTTGGTTGAATCGACAGTCTTTAGTGTATTTTAAGATTTGCACCAAAGAACAAATTCAGTATGTAAAAGAAATTACCTACTACTGCATATTTTAATGTTAATGCTAAAAGAATTTCAAGCAAGTAAGCAACAGATATATCAACCAAATATATACGGTACACATAATATAGGTTTTAATCATAAGTGCTTGCAATGGATCTTGTACTCCAATATTTAATAAATGCTATATTGAACTCCTTACTGAGAAAAGAAATTTAAATTTACAGTTACTAAAGTACATGACATAATGCATGCAATATGGTAATAGATTTCAAGATGACTTGATCTGCACAGAGGCCTCTCGGTCTCCAGTTTCAGAGTGTTCACCAAAATGTAATTGCATAGTTAAAGCAGCGTACCTGCTGATGTTGTGCTAATTAGACAGCCATGTTCTGCTTGTCACTGCGTGCTTCACTTCACAGAGCTGCAGAAATTGCTACTTTTGAGCTTGATAATTTAGTCTTTGTTTATACGAATCTTAGTTTTTTCCCCAACAGAGCCTCGTTTCAGTATTACAAATCACTATCTGTTGTCATTGTATTACTTCTTTTTTTAACCCTTAAGTTGAACAAAGAACGTGCTTCCTGTTACCTCCATATTTTGTTTTAGTTGAAGCAGATTTACTTACTTGAAGAAAATGGGGACATTGTCAGGAATGCTAATACTAGATTAGCATATTTACTTTTAGTTTAGTTAAGGTAGTCTCTTAACATTATGTAAAATATATAACAATTTATTTTCTGAATATAGAAGAATGTTCAGGAATAAATAACTTTGCCAGTTTAAAATTCTACTTGCATTTTATATTGTTTGACCTTAAATTATTTTTATTTTACTTACTATAATATGTAAATCATGGATATATAAGTGAACACTGTTTAGACATACATAAATTAAGAAACTTTATAGTTCTTGTTGAAAATATAAGAGGAATTTTCCCTCTTCTTCTTTTACTGACAGCCTTAATTTAGAAAAGTCATGATGAGTATTCATCATTTTCCATTGTTGGATAAGTGTACAGGAAAGCCTTTTGTTTGCTTTCAAACCCAGGAATAATTATTTTCATAGACCCGCAAGTCATGACTTTGATAATCTAAGAAAACAGTCTACCATTTCTCATTTCTTGGCAAGCAAGACTTAACATCCCTGAGCGATGACTTCTGTCATACATACATACATACATACATACATACATACATACATACATACATACAGATAGATAGATGATAGAGATTATAGAGATATAGAGATAGATGGAAATAGAGATAGAGAGAGATAGAAAGAGATAGAAAGAGATAGAGAGATAGAGAGATGGAGAGACAGAGAGATATAAAGATAGATAGAGTGAGATAAATAGAGAAATAGACAGATATAAACAGATATAGATAGATAAAGATATAGATACTCTCTATCCAATGTGCTTACAAAGATGTCTGCCCTACCTCTTGGCTACTTGAAAAATAAGCAACATGGAGTGTGCTGGCCAGGTTTTATGACAAGGTGACATAAACTAGAGCCATCTGAGAGGAGTAAACACCAATTGAGAAGATCCCTCCACTAGATGAGCCTTCTGGCAAACCTGTGTGGCATTTTCTTAATTAGTGACTGATGTGGGAGGGCTCAACCCATTGAGGGTGGTGTCACCCCTGGGTTACTGGTCATGGGCTCTTTATTGATTTTTTTTTTCCGGAGCTGGGAACCGAACCCAGGGCCTTGCGCTTGCTAGGCAAGCGCTCTACCACTGAGCTAAATCCCCAACCCCGGTCATGGGCTCTTTAATAAAGTAGACTAAGCAATCCGTAAGAAGCAAGCCAGTAAAAGAAGCACTCTTCCATGATCTCTGCATCAGTTTCTGCTCATGGACCACCGCCTTATGCTCATCCTTTGACTTTCTTAGATGATGAACTGAGATATGGAAGTGTAAGCAAAATAAACCCTTTCCTTCCCACGCTGATTTTGGTCATCACAGCAACAATACTGTAATAAAATTCAAAACAATTTTAACTGAAAAGATAAAAAACATGAATAAATAATATATACTTGGAAAATTTTCAATATATCTGATAAAATTGAAAGTGGAAAGTCTATACACTGGAATAGGTATGAGTGGTATTACATTTCTATTTCTTCTTGATTGAAACATTCCTGTAAGGAGAAGAGGCAGCTAAAAAAAAAAAAAAAAAAAAAAAAAAAAAAAAAAAAAAACCACGAAATTTACAAGATATCAGAAGACTGCTATAAAATGGACTGATTCTCTCCCTGGGGATATATAAAGTATAAACAATTACTGGGAGGAGCCTCTTTTATGTAAACTGTATATAAGTATGGCAAAGAGCTTTGGTGGGTAATCATTCACACTGGAGTGGAGGTATAGTAATGTGGTTACCTTTGATTCAACCATGCTTCTGTAAGTTTAACCATGCTTCTATAAGTAACTCCTCACCCACACTCCCGTAAGCAACTGAGAAAAAATGTTGATAATCAGACTAGGACTCAGTAAAGTAATTCCTTCCATTTGCCATTAGTAAGTTCCCAGAGTGACTGTTTTCCTTTGCGTATGGTAAGGTGGTATGCTTCTTGATGAATATTGTCTGCTATACAAGTGTGGGTATGCATTCCAAATAGCTGTTGGAATAGATGCTATTTTCAATCCCCAAGTGTAGCACATATAGGACAGGATCCTGTGATCTTATGAGCAATAAAACATATGCAACAGAAGCTCAGCTGTATTACCCAGAAATAACTTGCTTACATGAGATAAAAAATTACAAAGAGTAAAAGACACACAGATGCTATCTTTTAGGTTAACTTCTGATTTGGCAGGAAAAGAAGGAGAAGAACAGATGATGATTTGGAGGTGTTGGCTTGATGTTTCCTACATTGGAAAGGATGTGTGAGAAGCAGAGTGCAAAGTATATTTGAGCTAGGGAATATTTGCAGGTATTTAAACATTTGAGAATGATGAGAAGAATCAGATAGAGGAGGAAAGATAGCAGAATGGTTTGGTCTATTCCTTGTAGGCTTGCATACTGAAGCAATGGATTTTTTTTCACTCTTTTTATAATGCATGGACCTGAGGAACTTCACAATTCTGCTATCTACACTTTGGGATTTAAAATAGCATCTAGTCCAACAGCTATTTGGAATGCATACCCACACTCATATGGGTATACAAGTATAGGAAGCAATGGTAATCAACAAACATTAACCATACAAAGCTCTGAAATCAGTAAAGACTTGGTAAAGATATAATTTACCATAAAAATGCATTTTAATTTTCTTTTTAATTTTCTCATATGGCACATGAAGATGGAAGGTATCAGTCTAAGGCTGGGAGAACAAAGATCTTGAATGATACAATTATCCCTTCTGTCACAAGAACTTTGAAATTTAGTGTAAAAAAATGGGTAAATTGGGTTCTGATGGAATGATTTATGTAGAATGATTTATTGGAAATATGTGTATATTTGCATCTTGCTGCTCATAGGGAATGAGCAACAATAGATGAAGAACAGAAATTATTTCGGGAAATGAGCCAGAGAAAGGCAGAATCTGAAGCCCAAGTCACTGGACTCAATAGGACTGTGATTACAGAGGAGGAAGAAGATGACTACATCTGGACCTTGGAACTTAAGCTGGTGTTTAGACATTGTTGTTTGCCATTGGGAGGCCTGAGCTGTAACGTGGTAGATTTGAGTATTTATCAGATTTGTAAAGTGATTCAATTATAAAGAGAGGATGGGGAGAAGGAAAAGCAGAAAGAGACAGTGCTCTAGAGCGTGCCAAACAAACAGAGCTAGAATTCTTGTAGAGTTGGTGTTCACAGGCAGGAAAAAGTGGCAGAAAGCAAAATTTATAGTTTGTGTGCTTCTAGAAGGACTTAAAAGCTAAGTAACAGTTTACTAAATGGGATAAATAGGTATAAATAGGCAATTCTGTGTCAGTAAAATAAAGTTATCTCCTCTATATTATTCAGGATTATAAACAGAAACAGAATTAGTAGAACGAACCTATCTATATCTATATCACACACACATACACACACACACACACACATACACACACACGCACATACACACACGCACTCTCTCTCTCTCTCTCTCTCTCTCTCTCTCTCTCACACACACACACACACACACACACACACACACACACACACATTGAAACAGGATTTATTATTGGCTTACAGACTGTGGTCCAACTATTCCTAATGATAGCTTTCTCCCCTCCAAAAAAAAAAATAATAATTCAAGAATACAGTAATTGTTTAGTCCACAAGGCTGGGTCTATCAGCTGATCTTCAATATGCAATATAACTCCAAAGAGGTACACTCTAATATCAGCAAAAGAATAAACTTACCAACAAGGTCAAGGGCAACAGGCTGAGGCAAAACTTTCCTTCTTGCAGGTTCTCTACATAGTCACATTCAAGGCTATGGCCCAGATGGAAGGTATGTCTTCACACCTCAAATTATCCAGATTTAAAGTGTGTCCCTGCACCCCAATTCCCCAATCAAAAATAAAACCCCCACAGGTGTGCCCAAGAGATTACATTTTAGTTAACTCCAGATGCAGTCAAGTTGACTGGGTATACCTGTCAAATTTTCTTCTAAATTTGAGTTTAAACCAGAAGATTACTGATACTGTGAATTTCAGACACAGAAGGAAACTTTTTTTGCCTAATTGGTATTGAATACTGTGGAATTCATAAGTGCTTTATATAACTGTTGTGAGACAGCACTCAACCATAGGACTTAAGGCTTAACCATAACTGGAAGAAAATATAATTAGATATCAATGTTACTCCTCCAAGGCTAAAGGAATAGTTATAATATAAGAACCAGAGGGCATCGGTGTTGTGTACTATGTCCTCTGAATTGAAGTATTCCCTTCTGGAGTATGGAACCATGCCTGTCAAGCCAGGAAATTAGAAGACCTCAGGAGAAATAAACAGGATTTGTGTGGCTACTTACTTAGGGTACAGAAAGGTAAATTATTGCTGGTCAAGGAGCTTCCTGAGGTTGTATAAGAGGCCCTAGAGAAGCAACCTTTATGACTCATCAACCCTCGTCTGGCCTGATGTATAGAGAAGCAGCTCCTTTGGGTCATTCATGTTCTACACATAAACTTCAGTCATGCTACTTTAAGCAACCCTTGACTCGTGTTCTGTAAGTTCTGTAAGTGTAATAAGCACATTGCTTTACCAAGCTATATGTGATTGGGTTGTTTCTTTAGTCTGTTTTAGTGTCTTATGTTGAGTTAAAAGGAAAAAAAATCTTCATGTGTTCCCAAGAAAGTTAGATGCAAAAAAAGATCATAACCTTATTGTGTTCTATTGAATTGGTTACATTGTAATATATGTTTTTATGATTAAATATAATCTTCTAAATGTGTACAAATTTAAAAGTCTGCTTCAGATAAAATATAGGTGTCATGATGTTCCCAAACGTTTTTCAGAGCTATAATTTTGGATAAATTTCAGGTTATTAACAAGATGGAAGATAACATCTATAAATGAGAGACTTTAATTTTTTTATCAGGGAACATGAAGTCTGATACTGCTACCATCAAAGAGTAAACTTTAATAATTTTTATGTTATTAGACACATGGAGAGAACGAATACATAGTGTCTCTATGTTGCACTTTTCAGATCCCATCTTAGACTCAACTAGACTGATCCCAAGATACTTCCCACCAACTTCAAACTTTTCCCATGAATCATTAACCAAACTATAGAAGGCTATCTTTCAAGTTAATTCAATTTAAAATGCCAATTCAAAATTGGAATCTAGCTGTGACCAAGGGCTAGAATCAACGTTACTCAGCTGAGTTTCGATTAAGAAATGAGAAATATTTAAATAAATATATATGTTTTTACCTCAGGCAACTCATATTTTTCAATGAAATATTTGATATTCATGTATCAAAATAATTAACTTTAATTTTCTCCAAAGAACTAAAAGAATGAAAAGAACTCTGGCATGAGATCTGAAAGAGCTCATCTAGGCTATGGTGTCTTCCAGTCAAATATCCTAAAATAAGTTTCCAGCCTTCTCAAATTTCAATTTACATAATTAGTAATGAGAATAAATTTAATAACCATATATACTAGAGAGTTTCAGAATAAAATCGACAAAAATTCAATGAATTTTGTGAAATTATTATTTGTATAATAAGCCTATCACAATAATTAATTTCATTTATATTTTTATATCACTTTTGGTTCCTCATGAACAAGTCAACAACAGAAAAGCAATCAAGAATATTTTACTTAATAGATGGATTCATTTCCAGAGTGGTTGTTCATGTTTGCACTCTCACCAATAGAGGAGAAGTGTTCCCCTCACTTCATAACCTTGGCATCATCGACTGTCCTTTGAATACTTTTATCTTATTCTGATGGGTGTAAGGTGGGATCTCAGAGTTGTTTTGACTTGTATTTCCCCAATGACTGATGATGATGAGCATTTCTTTAGGTTAGGTGCTTCTTGGCCATTTGAAAGTCCTCTGATCAGAATTCTCTGTTTTGCTCTGTACCCCATTTTTTAATTGTGTTATTTGGATTCTTGGTGTCTAACTTCTTGAGTTCTTTATATATTTTGGTTATTTACCTTATGTCAGATGTAGGGTTGCTGAAGAATGTTTCCAAATTTGTGAGCTGCCATTTTGTCCTAATGAATGTACCTTTTGACTTGCAGAAGCTTTTCAGTTTCATGAAGTCCCATTTTATCAATTGTTGATCTTAATGCCTGAGGCATTAGTGTCTTCTTCATCACTTTCTGTTCTCTTAGACTTAGTGTACCTGGTTTTATATTGAGGTTCTTGGACTTGAGTTTTGTGCAGGGTAATAAATAAGGATCTATTTGAGTTCTTCTATATGCCGACATTCAGTTAAACCAGCAATATTAGTTGAAAATTCTCTTGAAATCAATTTGGTGGTTTCTCAGAAGATTTGGAATAGTTCTACCTCAAGACCCAGCTATGCTACTCCTGGGCATATACCTAAAAGATGTTCCACCATCCCACAAGGACACTTGCTCAACTGTGTTTATAACAGCTTTCTTCATAATAGCTAGAAACTGGAAACAACCTAGATGTCTCTCAACTGAAGAATGGATACGGAAAGTGTGGTATCTCTACATAGTGGAATATTACTCAGTCATTAAAAACAAGTACATATTTTTCAGGCAAATGGATGGAATTAGAAAATATCCTGAGTGAGGTAACATAGATCCAAAAGGACATGTGTGGTTTGTAATCTCTTATAAGTGGATTTTAGCCATAAAATACAGAAAAACCATGTTATAATCAAGAAATCCAAGAGTCAAATAACAAGGAGGTCCCAATTGAGTATGGTTGAATCTTTCTTACAAGGGGAAAAATAGATTATCAGAGGTCAATGGAAGAAGGGAACTGGGTGAAATAAGGGATGGGGAGAGAAAAGGGGTGGGGTAGGAGTAGATCATATGTATGGGGAGAGCAGGGGAGAGAGAAGGGACATTGGTAGTGGGG
Organism: Rattus rattus; assembly: GCF_011064425.1. Taxonomy (NCBI): domain Eukaryota; kingdom Metazoa; phylum Chordata; class Mammalia; order Rodentia; family Muridae; genus Rattus; species Rattus rattus. The sequence continues at coordinate 202,485,827 of NC_046154.1, read as the reverse complement.
GTGGGGATGTTAATCTCTAGGACATGCCAGAGACCTGAAATGAGGAGAGGCCCCCAGAGGGTCTGTGGGGGTAACTCCATCTGAGACACTTAGCAGTGGGGGATATATGGATCCTGAATTGGCCACTTCCAGTAGCTAGGCAGGACTCCCAGTGGAGGGATTAAAACAGTAACTTACCCACAATGCCTTACACCCAAAATGTTCCCTGCCTATAAAATGTGCAGGACAAATATAGAGCAGAGATTGAGGGAACGGCCAACCAATGACTACCCCAAGACCAATCCCAAGGGTAAGGGCCAATCCTTAAAACTATTAATGATATTCTGTTATGCTTGCAGACAAGAACCTAGCATAGTGGTCCTCTGAGAGGTTCCATCAGCAACCAATAGAAAGAGATGCAGAGACACACATGCAAACATTAGATAGAGCTCAGGGAGTCTTTCAGAAGAGTTGGAGGATTAAAGAACAATAAAAGGACAGAGACTCCATAGGAAGACCAACAGAGTCAACTAACCTAGACCCTTGGAGGATTCCCGAGACTGAATCACAAACCAAAAAGTTAGCCTGGGATAGACCTGGGGACCCATGCACATATGTAGCAGACGGTCAGCTTGGTCTTTATGCAGGTCCCCCAAATGGAGCAGGGGCTGTCCCTGAGCCTTTTGCCCACCTTTGGATCTTTTGCTCCTAAATGGACATCTCTTTGTCTGGCCTCAGTGGGAGAGGATGTTCCTAGTCCCAGAGTGACTTGATGTGTGTGGGAGGCACAAAAGAGAACAGAAAGGTGTAATGGGGGAAGGGCTTGCACGAAAGGGTACTGGCAGGAGAGGAAGGGCTGATACTGGGTTCTAAAGTAAATAAATAAATAAATAAATAAATAAAGTTTTTAAAAGGAGAGATAGATTCATGTCCTTAGGACAAGTTTTCCTTCTCCCTCATAATTGCTCTGCCAATGTTTTCATATGTTGTCATTGTTCCTGGTGAAGATGTTTGTTTCTGCTCAGGAACACAAAACCAAAGACTGAAAACAGGAATGCCCCTGTGTGTGCCAACACTGGACCATGTGTTCCTGATGCTCACACCTTAGGCATTAGTTTAATAAACTCCAAGCCTGATTTCAAATGACTTTTTCTATAGAGTGATGCCAACAACCATTTGAACACAGAATGCTTACAGAGCCACATGGCATAGAGCTTAAAACTACAGGAGCAGCATGCAGAGCCATGCTATGATAAAGACAGTCTGCTTTGTGATCCTTGAAAGAAATTTTTGTACATTTAGGATCTTTTTTGTTTTGTTTTGTTTTGTTTTTTCTAGTTTCTTTTTTCTTTTATTTCCATCTTTATTAAATTGGGCATTTCTTATTTACATTTCAAATGTTATTCCCTTTTCCAGTTTCCAGACCTACATCCCCCTAACTCCTCTCCCTCCACTTCTATATGGGTGTTCCTCTCCCCATCCTCCCCCCATTACCACCCTCTCCCCAACAATCACGTTGACTGGGGGTTCAGCCTTGGCAGGACCAAGGGCTTCCCCTTCCACTGGTGCTCTTACTAGGCTATTCATTGCTACCTATGCAGTTGGAGCCCAGGGTCAGTCCATGTATAGTCTTTGGGTAGTGGCTTAGTCCCTGAAAGCTCTGGTTGGTTGGATCTTTTTTAAAAGATAAACTATAGCAGTGTTCCCTACTTTTACTTCCTTCTTGCTTGTAATTAAGTCATTGATGCATTAATGATAGAATAAAGAGCTTGAAAAAGAAACACAAGAACAAAGAACTTTTCGGATAATGAGTTAAATACATGAGTGTATAGAAGCTATGGGTGATGGGACATAAGATCAAAAGGGACAGGCAGAAATGATTTTTTTTCAAGTTCAGATATAACAGATCTATCAATGAGTATATACATTCTATCAATTCAAATTCTATTCAGTTTGAACTGAATTCCATCAGTTTGAATCAAATGTAGGAAAGCCCTATCCATCCAAGTAGGCCTCAGTGTCCCCTCAGGAATGCTGATACGTGTTCATTTATCATGGCACCTACACAAAATCTAATCATATTGTTTGCTGTAGCCTTTTTAGAGCATCATTAAGAAGACAGCTGAGATTGGAACAAGGTACCGTCCCTCTAATCCTGACGTTTACATCTAAAA